>NC_142806.1:38454954-38617349 GCF_049724085.1 Artemia sp. Qi Xiang Cuo
CTACAATAGCGTAACTATAATGTGACTTGGTCCTTTGTAATTATTTTCTAGAATAGCGTAACTATAATGTGACTTGGTACTTTGAAATTATTTTCTACAAAAGCATAACTATCATGTGACTTGGTACTTTGAAACAATTTTCTACAATAACTTAACTATAGTGTGACTTGGTACTTTGAAATTATTTTCTATAATAGATTAACTATAATGTGATATGGTACTTTGAAATTATTTTCTACAATTGTGTAACTATCATTTGACATTTTACTTTGAATATCTATTCTAAAATAAAATAACTATCCTGAGACTAGGTACTTTGAAATAAATTTATGTAATAGATTAACTATCATGATACTTGGTACTTTGAAATTATTTTCGATAAAAGCTTAACTATCATGCGACTTGGTAATTTGAAATTAATATCTAGAATATTGTAACTATCATGTGACTTGGTACTTTTAAATTATTTTCTACAAAATCGTAACTATCATGTGACTTGGTACTTTGAAATTATTTTCTACAAAAGCGTAACTATCATGTGACATGGTACTTTGAAATTATTTTCTACAAAAGCGTAGTTATCATGTGACATGGTACTTTGAAATTATTTTCTAGATTAGCGTAACTATCTTGTGACTTGGTAATTTGATATTATTTTCTATAAAAGCGTAACTATCATGTGACATGGTACTTTGAAATTATTTTCTACAAAAGCGTAACTATCATGTGACTTGGTACTTTGAAATTATTTTCTACAAAAGCTTAACTATCATGTGACATGGTACTTTGAAATTATTTTCTACAATAGCGTAACTATCATGTGACTTGGTACTTTGAAATTATTTTTTACAATAGCGGAACTATCTTGTGACTTGGTACTTTGATCTTATTTTCTAAAATAGCGAAACTATCAAGTTAGTTTGTGCTTTATAATTATTTTATAAAGGAACGTAACTATCATTTTACTTTGTACTTTGAAATTAATTTCTACAAAGGTGTAACTATAATGTTACTTGGTACTTTGAAATTATTTTATACAAAAACGTAACTATATTTTGACTTGGTACTTTGAAATTATTTTTTACAATAGCGTAGCAATGATGTGATTTGGTACTTTGAAATTATTTTCTACAATAGCGTAACTATAATGTGACTTGGTACTTTGAAATTATTTTCTACAATAGCGTAACTATATTGTGACTTGGTACTTTGAAATTATTTTCTACAAAAGCGTAACTATCATGTGACTTGGTACTTTGAAATTATTTTCTACAATAGCGTAACTATCATGTGACTTGGTACTTTGAAATTATTTTCTATAATAGCGTAACTATCATGTGACTTGGTACTTTGAAATGATTTTCTACAAAAGCGTAACTATGATGTGACGTGGTACTTTGAAATTATTGTATACAAAAGCGTAACTATCATGTGACTTGGTACTTTGAAATTATTTTCTACAATAGCGTAACTATACTTTGACTTGGTACTTTGAAATTATTTTCTAGAATAGCTTAACTATCATGTGACTTGGTACTTTGAAATTATTTTCTACAATACCGTAACTATAATGTGTCTTGGTACTTTGAAATTATTTTCTAGAATAGCGTAACTATCATGTGACTTTGTACTTTGAAATTATTTTCTAAAATAGCGTAACTATAATGTGACTTGGTACTTTGAAATTATTTTCTATAATAGCGTAACTATCATGTGACTTGGTACTTTGAAATTATTTTCTACAATAGCTCGTGTTTAACAAAAAAAACAACAAAGGAATGATTTACTGAACTTTAGTTTTTGTTATTTTAAAAGTTCCACTTTTATTTCAGCCAATCGTGTTTAACAAAAACAAAAAAAAACAACTCAATTTTTTAATGACCTTTATTTGTGATTTTAAGAGTTATGCTTTTTTTTAAGCCAATTTTTTTTAAAAAAAAAAAACAAAACTTAATAAATTTATTTTTAAAACTTTATTTTCAACTAATTCATCCGGGTTTTCGAAAGCAATTCATGCCAGAGTACAGCACTATAACTAGTCTAAGACATCCACTCTGTCTTCGCCCCACCCCCCAAAAAGCGTAACTATCATGTGACTTGGTACTTTGAAATTATTTTCTACAATAGCGTAACTATCATGTGATTTGGTTCTTTGAAATTATTTTCTATAATAGCGTAACTATCATGTGACTTGGTACTTTGAAATTATTTTCTACAATAGCGTAACTATAATGTGACTTGGTACTTTGAAATTATTTTCTACAATAGCTCGTGTTTAACAAAAAAAAAACAACAAAGGAATTATTTAATGACCTTTAGTTGTTGTGATTTTAAAAGTTCCGCTTTTATCTCAGCAAATCTTGTTTAACAAAAACAAAAAAAAAAAAAAGGAATTATTTACTGACCTTTAGTTGTTATTTTAATAGTTCCGCTTTTATTTCATCCAATTTTGTTTAACAAAAAAAAAAAAAAAACTTTTCAGACATTTCTTGTTAAAACTTTATTTCAACTAATTCATCCGGGTTTTCGAAAGCAATTCATGCCAGAGTACAGCACTATCACTGGTCTAAGACATCCACTCTGTCATCGCCCCATCCCCCCCAAAAAATACATTTCAGACATTTCTTGTTAAAACTTTATTTTCAACTAATTCATCTGGGCTTTTCAAAAGCAATTCTTTCCACAGTACAGCACTATAACTAGTCTAAGACATCCACTCTCTCATCGCCCTCACCCCCAAAAAAAAAATACTTTTCAGACATTTCTTGTTAAAACTTTATTTTCAACTAATTCATCCGGGTTTTCGAAAGCAATTCATGCCAGAGTACAGCACTATAACTAGTCTGAGACATCCACTCTGTCATCGCCCCCACACCCCCCCCCCCCAAAAAAAAAAACAATAAAAATATTTTTCAGACATTTCTTGTTAAAACTTTATTTCAACTAATTCATTCGGGTTTTTCCAAAGCAATTCATGCCACAGTACAGCACTATAACTAGTCTAAGACATCCACTCTGTCATCGCCCCCCCCCCCCACAAAAATACGTTTCAGACATTTCTTGTTAAAACTTTATTTCAACTAATTCATCGGGGTTTTCGAAAGCAATTCATGCCAGAGTACAGCACTATAACTAGTCTAAGACATTCACTCTGTCATCGCCTCCCACCCCCCAAAAAAAAAATTTCAGACATTTCTTGTTAAAACTTTATTTTAAACTAATTCATTGGGGTTTTTCCCAAGCAATTCGTACCACAGTACAGCACTATAACTAGTCTAAGACCTCCACTCTGTCATCGCGCTCACCCCTCCAAAAAAAATACTGTTAAGAATTTTCTTGTTAAAACTTTATATGAGGGGGAAGGAGGGGCCTCTGAGCCTTGCCCTTGAGGCAGATCCCGTTTATTTTTGATTCTGTGTATTTTTTGGTTTTCCCTCCAAAATTGACCCCCCCCCCCCTCCCCTGCCCTCAGAAATGGAGGAAGGAGGGGCCTCTGAGCCTTGCCCTTGAGGCAGATTCTCATTTATACCCCCCTCCCCCCACACTCAGAATCTGAGCCTTCCCCTTGAGGCAGATCCCATTTATTTTCGATTCTGAGTATTTTTGGTTTTCCCTCCAAAATTGACCCCCCTCCCCTGCCCTCAGAAATGGGGGGATGTAGGGCCTCTGAGTCTTCCCCTTGAGGCAGATCACGCTTTATTTTCGATTCTGAGTATTTTTGTTTTTCCCTCCAAAATTGACCCCCCCCTCCCCGGCCGTTAGAAATGAGGGACCGAAGGGAACGTTAAACTATTTTAAACTGACAACACTGTCCAAACATCACATGTGTATTATACAGTACACAATCACCCCATCTCCCCCAAAACACTTTTCAGCCATTTCTAGTTAAAAATTTTTATTCCAATTCGCAAATCTCATTACCCCTTTTTAAATGTCGATCAAACAATTCTGATTGTAGTGTCCAAGTTTTTAATAACAAAGCCTACGCACATGTACACATTATGCTTTCAAAAAACCAGTCTGGTTGAAAAAAAAAACTTGGAGTTGAAACAAATTTGCGCGGGGAATACTGTTCATACTGTTATCTTTTTTGCAATGTTTAGGAACACGCTGGAGAATCCCCACTCGTTTGGAATGGTACCAACAGGACATAAGCAAATAACACGTAGTTTTATAACGTGTTTAATCATGTGTAGTTTTAAGAATGTGTATGTGAACTCATGACCTACATTCATTGTGTAATTGACAACAAAAACAGAAAAAAAAACTGTTTGAGGACATTATAAACTGCCAAATAACCGCTGGCTGTAGACTAAGCCTTTGAAAACCTTATACAGTGTTTCAATGACTAATTTTTAAGAAATTCTCTGATTGGCTGCCTAAAAAACTGGTGTCAGCTCGAAAAAAAACCACTCTGATTGAAAAAAAAAACTTGGAGTTGAAACAAATTTGCGCGGGGAACCCCCCGTTCATACTGTTATCTTTTTTGCAATGTTTAGGAACAGGCGGGGAATCCCCACCCGTTTGGAATGGTACCAACAGGACATAAGCAAATAGCATGTAGTTTTATAACGTTTTTAATCATGTGTAGTTTTAAGTATGTCTATTTGAGCTCATTACCTACGTTCTTTGTGCAATTGACAACAAAAACAGAAAAAAAAACCTGTTTGACCACATTATACACTGCCAAATAACAGCTGGCTATATACTATGCCTTGGAAAGCTACCATGGAACGTGCCGTACGCAAATAACATAGGAATTGCTATACAAGTGGCAGAATCCAGAAGGCCATGTGAGGGAGCTCTGAATCTCTTTGAAATGGTGTATACAAGGGTCAGAATCCAGAAGGCGCATTCTACTGAAAATAGAATCAAATAATCTGCCAACCATATAAATACCACAAATCAGTATCAACAAATAAATGAAACTCAAAACAAACAGAAATTAAAATAAATAAGAGTTAAACTTAAAACGAGCAGAAATTTAAATGAGTAGGGTTCTAAACCTCACGCTTTCTAAAAGCCAGAATATAATTTGCACTTTAATGAAAAAAAATTCAAACGAATTTACTGAAAAAAATGTGCATCGTCAGTTTAATATACATATGCTGATGTTTATTCCTTAAAATCTTAATTAATTTTTGATTTCTTAAAGTTATAAAAGTGAAAACATTTAAAAGAATCTTTTTCAGTAAAGTACAAATTATATTCTGGCTTTTAGAAAGCATGGATTTTTTTGTGGTTTAGTTGCCCTTGAATCACTTTCGATTATTAAAAAGGGCACTAGTCCTTTGAATTTCTAATTGAATGAGCCCTTTTTGAAGTTTTTACGACAACGCTTTCAATAAAAACCTTATATGCCCCCCAGGGCATAAATTACAACCCTTGCCTTGAGAACAGTGGAGGATTGTCCTCCTCAAAGACATAATTTCTAGATCTTTCAACTACGTTGAACAAAATGGCTATCTCAAAATTTTGATTGGATGTTTTTGGTGAAATGGTGGGCGTGGAAGGGGTGTTAGTTGCCTTCCAACCACTTTCGACTATTAAAAAGGGCACAAGCCCTTCAAATTTCCAATTGAATGAGCCCTTTTCCAATTTTCTGCGACATACTCCTTCGATACGAAGTGCCCTGGTCTAAAACCAACCCCAAAAAATAAAAATAAAATAAAATAAATCTTTGCCCTTCACTTTCCTCAGAAAAACTTGGTTTTTCTGAATCAATATGAACAAAGTATGAAGCGTTCAGCATAAGACCTGAGGGGTTGGAAACTCTCCTAGTATTGTTGAGATGATTATTTATTTTAGATAATTACAGTTTATTCTCAAAAACAAATACACTAAATGAGCTCTTTTTTTCGAAGTGTTGCTGTGTAAAAGTTAAATTTTGATTCAAATAATCGTGTTTGAGGGGCCGGTAGTCATCCTTAAATTTAGGGTAAACTTTGGTTTTAAACAGATCAAGGTAAAGAACTATAAGTAACGAGCGACACGGCTAAAAAATAACCGAAACTCTAAAAACGGAATTTAGAAACCAGCGGATATATCAAAAGAATTGGCTGATTGTGCTGATTACAAATATATAAGATTTATTAAGTTTAGTGTTATCCATCAAAAGCTACGAGCCTGATAAAATTTGCCTGATTTTCGAAAAAGGGACAAAATACCCCCTAAAGGTCAAGGAATCTTAATGAAAACCACATCATCAGATTCAGCATATCCGAGAACCCTATTGTAAAAGTTTCAAGCTCCCATCTGCAAAATTGTGGAATTTTGTATTTTTTTCTAGAAGAATGCGGATGCGTGTTTAGTTACTTGTTTTCTTTTTTTGTTTCTAGTTTTCCCCAGGGATGGTCGAATCAAAGAAATATTCCTAGAATACCGCAAAAAGGGCTCATCCGAACGGAAATTAAAAGTTCTAGTGCCCTTTTTAAGTGAAATCTAAGGGTAACTAGCCCCCCTTCCAACCCCTTTTTTCCCTCAAAGTCGTCCGATCAAAATTCTTATTGGGAGTGGTTTCCAGGGGGGATGAGCTTTCCAGGGGAAATTTTTGCACTGGGGGGATTTGCCAGAATTCCTATACGAAATTCTTATTATTTGTCCTACTTTCTCTTTGTCGACTCAATTTTACATGTGGAGATGGTAAGGGCAATTGCCCGGGGGAAATTTTTAACCGAGATGGAATTATCTAGAGTATCTTTCCCTAGGGGGAGATTCTCCACAGGATAAATTCTCCAGAGGTAATTTTCTGTGGGAGCGACTTTCTGCAAGGGGGAGGTGCGATCTACATTAAGATTTTTTAATTTTTGGGGGCAATTACCCCCTTTTTCGAAAATCAGGCAAATTTTCTCAGGCTCATAGCATTTGATTGACATCAGCATTTTATGCTCATTTGGAATCTGCATAAAAAACCAATTCTTTTTATGTATCTATTGATGTTAAAATTCGGTTTTTAAAAGTTTCGGTTACTACTGAGCTGAGTCGCCCCTTACGCACAGTTCGTAATCACGAACAGTTCGATTTATTTTTTTAATGTTTATGGGTCTTATGTAAAACGTAAGTACACTGTTCAAAATGAATATAGTTTTCAATAAAACGTAAATGACGCAATAGGCTTTAGAACTTTTACGGTTGGGGGAGGGAGTTGTAGTCAACTCTTGTTTGTAGTAATTTTAGTTGTTTTAAGTCTGAATTGAATATTCAATTTAATATTTACTTGTTCTAAGATTTATTTATTCATCTATATCAGTATCTGTCACCTTTGTGTTTGATATGACCATTTCTTTTCGTTTCGGGTTTCATTTATTCTTCAACAGTAATTTGTGGTCGTTTTTAGTTTGAAATATTACAGGAGTTTATTTCTGCTGGTATTAATTTTAATATGCTCTTTGATTTTCTTTGAAAAACTTCTTTTTGGAAGGTCTTTTTAAAATCAATAATATGAAAATAATTCATTTTGTAGTACCATATGATGAAAAATATGCTACGCCAGAAAAAGACAAGCAAAACTTTAGAAGTAAAATCAAATTAATACTATTCAAACGAACAAAAAAAAAATGTTTTTGATGTCAACATATTTGTAGCAATTAGTTTGGTTTCACTGAGTTAATACGACACTGATCTTCATCCTTGCTTAGTTCCTTTAATCCTTTCCTTTCAAACACGTTTAAAATCAATTAATTAAATACAAATTTTAGCTTAATAAACCTTTTGAGTTTTAAGTAAAGTGTATATTACAACATAGTCTTTGGAGGGGGGCATTAACTACGTAGTCATTCCTAATAATTTGTGGTTATTTAAGCTCGGATTCATCGCTTGACTTAGTTTATCTTCGTTTTGGGTTCTGTTTCTTTATTCATCATAATCTTTGTTAAGTTTTGCTTCTTATTTATGTTAATTTCTGATCGATCAAAGTTTTAATATCACACTTTACTTTATGTTGAAAAATTGGTGTAAGCCTACAATTGGGGCTATTGAGAATGAAAAATATTAAGAAGATAATTACTTCATCATATGCAGAAAATTTTTAGTTAAAACATTTGAAGGAGCTTTCACTACTTTAACTGAACTCCCTTCCTAATGTGCAAATATAGAGCCCAAATTAATAAATTTTCTGTTTTGCCATGCGATTCTTGTTTCAACCCTTGTACCCGTAAGTTGAACCAACGCTGACGAAATCAACAAACGAAAATAAAACAAATGGAAAATACATAACTTTGTCTATATATTTACACATTGGGGGTAAAAAATAGCGGAAGCGTCTTCAAAATGTGGGGACTACAATTTTTCTGGATATTATGAAGTAAGAATTGTTTTCTTAGCATGTTTTCTTCTCAATAGCACAGTTCTAGGTTTATACCGAAAATATAGCCCCAGTGTACAAATTTATGCCTTAGAGCCATCGAAGATTATTAAGTATCATCTCTAGGTAGTCATTCTAAAAATTGTACAAAAAAAAATACTGATTTTAAAGAAAGCAAGCTAAACATGCATTGATGTTGTCGCGAATCGCCTGAGGTTAGCCAACCACCTTTTACCCGCCCAAGCCGGAAGACTTAGCCAATGCTGCGTTAGCAGTTGCTTGCCCTTGAAGTATAAGCGGATTGGTTTAGTTTTGGTGTTGCGTTCAATTTCAGTACAAGTATAACGGAGTTAAAGATTTAACCTATTTTTTGTGACATTTCCTGAATGAAAAAATGCCGAAGATATTTCTAATCAAAGACAGATTATTAGAGCAGCAGGTTAAATTGATTCCGAGTAAGGATGCTATTATTCCACAGAATGAGGATACGCCGAAATCGCCGTTGGACTTGACTCCGGAGATTCTCGGTAAGTTTAGACTGTTTTCTTACCCCCCCCCCCATACTCACATAATTTCAAGAGTAGGCCCGTCCGCCCTACATATATAATAGGTTGTTTTTGACGGTTGTTTTACACGGTTACAACAATTAAGACGGTTGTTTTTGGAAAGTGGGGTGAACAGAGAATTGAATATTTGTCTTTTTGCGTATTAAGGAATGCATTTTAGGATTTTTAACATATTTCGGTACGTGTATGATATCCCGACCAGAGGTATATCATACAAGTGCCCATGTTAAGAAAACAATTCTTACTTCATAATATGCAGAATAATCATAGTTAACACATTTTGCATGTGGCCCCGCTATTCTTTACACCCAACTCCCGTGGTTATGTAAACATAGCCCAAATTATATATTTCCTATATAGGCTATTCTCTATTCTCCCAATACGTCACACAGTCTCACTTGTTTCAACCCATGTATCTGTAATTGAATCAGTGTGACAAAACAAAAACTGGAAAAAAAAGTTACGGGTGGCATAATGCATAGAAAAATATATAATTTAGGCTATATATTTGCATATTTGGGGGGTTGGGGGTAATGTATAGCGAGGCTGCATGTAAAATGTGTAAGCGATGATTATTCTGCATATTATGAGGTAAGAATTGTTTTCTTGACATGGGTATTTACTGTGGTCGGGATATCATACAAGTTTCTTGCAGAGCCTTTCCTATGAGTAGCGTATGCTGAAATTGATTATATTTAGCAGACCTTAGCTTAAACATCAGTCTACATGGGGTTCTGTTGCGGAAGAGCATGGACATTCTATTGCCACTTCAATTATGTAATATAGAATAGACATTGACTCCAGTAACAAAGACTCTGAAGATACACGAACAAATTTTTCTTTAGAAAACCCATGTAAAATATTGTCATCTTTTCATTTGCCACGGTTAAGCAAATTGTCAGACTTGCTGTTAAAAAAGGATAGAATTGAATCAATTCGATATGTTTTATTATCATGAATTAGTTTTATATTAGCTTGTTGTGTAATATTATAGCTTAATACTTTTCAATATAATTATTGTTGTTGCTAAATTAAGTTTTGAAACGCTGGATGCAATAATAAGCAGTTCACAATTTCATTGTATTACTATGATCTAGAAGTGGTTTCAATTCACGAATGTTTATGTGGACGGCAAAATGTTTCTTTTAAAATGTAATGGGGC
The DNA here is from genome assembly GCF_049724085.1 of Artemia sp. Qi Xiang Cuo. Lineage (NCBI taxonomy): Eukaryota > Metazoa > Arthropoda > Branchiopoda > Anostraca > Artemiidae > Artemia > Artemia sp. Qi Xiang Cuo. The sequence continues at coordinate 38,464,985 of NC_142806.1, forward strand.
AAATTTGTCGTTATTTTTCATTTCTGTAAGTGAAAATACCACAAAGGTATATTTCCATATAAATACCCCTAAAACGATATTCTTCAAAATCAAGGAGAGGGCACGTGCCCCCTCCCCGTTTGACGTCATTGTGATTTAGCCTAATACGAGTCAAATTTTTGGTGGCATTGGATTTAATTATTTTGTTGAATGCGCCAGATTTAGGAATGATCAAAATATATTTATAAGTTGTCACCCCCTACAAGATCGCCACGCTATTTGCCAGATGTTATACCTTCTGGCAAGGACTTAGCAACAAAGATCATGCGAGTTCACAAAACAAGGGTGAAATTCCAAACATCTGCCATATCCAGCCCTTATTGTATTATCACCGGCTTAGCGTGATTGACTATTTGGATAGTCGAATTTGCGCAATTCCAAAAACTTAACTTGAGAATGAAATCGGTTGTTTTAATAAAATCAGTTTCTTCGTTATAGTCAATTAAAATGTATCATAGGGTTCGGGCTAAATGTATAGGGCTATGCTATGTATTTTGATTTTGGGTGCCGAATGCGATCTTTGGCTGATATGTAACCAGAATGGGTTTATTTTCATGTATACAGTATACATAAGTATACAGTGCAACCTTTTAAAGAGGAAGGAGAATGTTTGCTTGGCAAAAAAGATAATCTCAGTATATTCCTAGCCACTCTGGCATAAGTGGTAATCATCAGGTTGATGAAATAGCAAAAAATGCTATAAATATTGACCAACCAAGTGGGAGACCAATCCCGATTAGAGATATTTACCGATGGAGACTATCAGATATTAATTTTAACAAGAATAATCCTATCCTTTCCCCCTTTCCCAATAAGTATTTTTCTAAAATTTACCATAGAATTCGTTCTGGAACTAATGGACTAAATTTTCTTGCATTCTCGTATAAGTTTTCTAATTCAAGTGGTTCAATTCCCCTGTCGCCTCTTTGCAAGCATTGTAATATTAATAATGAAACAATTGCCAATTGCCTATTTGAATCTAATATGCTGACGTCTGCAAAACATACCTTGCTTTGTAAAGTGTTAAAATGCTTCAAACACCACAAAATCTCACTATCAGCCAAGAGCCTATCCAACTATACCTGCACATAGAGCATATAAATCGACATCTATCATCTCATAATTGAACTCCTAGAGTCGAAAGATCTACTGAAAGATATCTGAAAATATCTAATAATTATGAGGCAATCAAGCCAGTAGCTCTGTAGCCCACAGAGTGAAGCAACAGCAAAAGGGCTAAATAGTATTACTGAAAAGCCCGCCTGCTGTTAAATAGAAGAAGAATCTCATTGAATAGGCTTGATAAACCACATAAGGGATTATCCTACGTCTTTCCTTTGTATTTTTGTCAAGAGGTTGGCTGTGTAGTCCTAACTATGGTAGCGAAATGTCTTCAGCACGATTTTTGATACTTGTATGTCCAGTGGGATTTTGAATTCAAGTTAGTGATTAAATATGCAAATGCAATATGTAAGTTAGTAGTTTGACCCAAGTAACTTCCTTTTAATTAGTGGCTGGATTAGCTTTTATCAAAATTGGAATCAAATGTCAAATTCTCTCCTGCCTATTCAGAAACACACATATATATATATATATATATATATATATATATATATATATATATATATATATATATATTATATATATATATATATATATATATATATATATATATATATATATATATATATATATATATATATATATATATATATATATATATATATATATATATATATATATATATATATATATATATATATATATATATATATATATATATATATATATATGGTTATAATGACAAAAATTTTCTCTGCATCCTAAGAGCCTCTTTTAGATGCTAACCATGATGGCTCAAAACTTGGTTTTATATATATATATATATATATATATATATATATATATATATATATATATATATATATATATATATATATATATATATATAACCAAGTTTTGAGCCATCATGGTTAGCATCTAAAAGAGGCTCTTAGGATGCAGAGAAAATTTTTGTCATTATCCTGTTTTGAAGGACAAATGAAAAAATGTTTTTTTACTTTATTCTATCAAAACTTGTTACCCTTTCTCTGAAATAGGAAGTGTTTTCGACTGAAAATACCTCAAATTTAAATTGCTATATTGGACATTTAGCCTACTGTTGCTCGCTATTACTTTTAGTTACGTAATATGTTTATTATTTCTTGTTATGCATATTGATAATGAACATGTCCCTGTTACAACCTTAGTTGAGGAATTTTGATCACTTATTTAAATTTTCTTCTTCTTGATAGAGCTTGCTTGATTGCACAGAGGTGCCATAATGTTTGACTAAAAACTATCATTCCCGTGGTGTTTGCCTGGATCAAAAATTCTCATCTATGCTATTAATGCTTAACTTCTTGTCCGTGGCGATTTCAATACTTAAAATACTTAAACTAGCTACCATAAGAAATAGGAATTCAATAAAATATTCCTTTATTTTATCGTCAAGGCCTCAGTTCTAACGGTTATCTATTTCATGCGGAAATATTCAATTGCTTCCTTTAAATTGTATTGCTTGGATTGACTTAATGCAAGTTTTTTGAGTCATTGAACTTTTCTGTGTTTACTCGAAATTTTCAAAATAGTTTTGACTCCGCCTCGTCAATTGCCTTTGAGCTAAATAATTTTTAAGCTATTGAATTATCTCTTTTACCATTGTTTTTTTCTCTCATTTAAAAAGTTAATGCTTTTGTTAAAGATTTGACGAAAGAATACAAGCGATTATATTAAAAAAAAAAAAAAAAAAAAAAAAATAAAACGCGATTACCGCTGCACCCTTCTCCCTAAGTACAAACAAAATAACTGATTTGAAGAGGTGGTAAATAGGATCCGACTGTAAAACATTGAGTTTAGAATCTCCGACTATTGACGTAACTAATGATTTAAGTATTAGGGTCAATCCTGCCCTTTCTTCAAAATCTCTAAAAAAAAACTTAGATACTTTCCCATAAGATGGGCCTTTCTAAAAAGTCAAGTTTGGTTAATGCTAATGAAATAAAATTAAATGGGATGACTATATAATAGTTTAGAAACAAATTTGGGCTATATATTTGCACATTGGGGGGAGTGGGGGGGGAAGTATAGCATATATTAAATACGTAACCTAATTTAACCTAACCTAGGTACCTTTTTCCCCATCTAAACTCCAGAAAACCACAGTTTAATATCGTATACTGTACGCAATTAAAACCACGCTAGATAAAGTATTACTCTCAGCGGTGTCTTGAATCATCTTGTATCAAAACGGGTTTTTCAACGCCCGTTTGACTGTAGCATCTCTTATATGACTTCTTTAGAGGGGCCCATCTAATGCGAAAGTACCAAAACTTATGTTAATTTGACCACATTCAAAGCAATATATTAGCTATGCCTCTATTGTAGCCCATCTAGGCTATTCTAATAACCATTCCAATGATCTTTGTTAAAAATAAGGGTACTCACAGATTATAACGACCACACTGTCGTTCTTGATCTGTTGTTGACCCGGTTTGTTTGTGTGCACTCGGGAGATAATTAGCTTAGCTGGAGTGAGATAAAAATACTATGCAGTTACATTTTGACTAAATATTTAAAATATACGGTTGGGTTAGCTTAGATTAGCTATTTAACATAATGCGTTCTGATTGGCCTGCTTTCCATAATTCTCTGTTGTAGTTTCCATAAATTTGTTACTGAAGTATTATATTTTCATCAAATTTTGTATATTTCATTATGATTAACCTAACTTCACTTCTTGAGTGTGGTTACTATAATATGTGAGTACCAAAATATGCAGTTCTTAAAGTATAGTTTTGAATATTAATAGAAAATTTAAATCCAGAATTTTCTGTGTCATAAAACAAGGCCCGTGATTACCGTGTTTCAAAATGGTCAGGCATGAGTTTCTTAGTGATTATGGCTTTTTTTTAACAGTTAAAAGCAAGATTATACCCAAGTTTCGATTCAGGTGTAGGGCTCGACAAGAGGAAGTCGGCACTTGTGTATTATATGGTAAACACCGTTATCGACTGTACAAGGAAATCAGACAGGAAACCCGTCAAACGGGTATTTGTAACAGATAAATAGAATGCAAAGCGTAATTCAAACTTGACTTCTTTCGTGTGTATCATATAATGCACAAGTACCGGAAAGTCATTATCCGTTAAATATCCCAGCAACTGCAAATATCGATTTAATATTTCTTCCCCAGGACTATACCTGTTTTTTGTTAAAAAAAGGCTAGGGATAGAATCCACCGTAAAAGGTTAGCAGCCAAAGACTGGGCTTTTTGGCTCTGTCTAGCCAAAAACCCCGAGTTGGCTGGCTCCTTGTACTTGCTCTGTACCTTGGTCCTTCGACCCTTCAGAAATTCTCCCTTTGTTCGACTGCCTGGATCTTTAAACCTTGCTAGGGCCGGCGGGGCTCGGTCATAAGTTCCTGGCATTGCGTTATTCTGTCGGTTTTCTTTTTCAGTGGTCATTTGCAAGACTTTTACAGACTACAGCAATCCCCATGGTTACAAATTCATTTGCAAGAATTGAGCTAGTCTATCTTTAACAGTTAAGTTGCTAATTCAGACAGCAGGAAGTTATGCACAGACAGATCATTTTTCATACCTACAGCTTAGTGAGGTCTTGGGTATTGAACCATGTTTGGTATTTTCCACTTAGCTTAGTTATTTCAAGCTTCTCTTGCTAAAAACTTTTTGTAGGGAATGGGTTTCGATATTGACGGCTTTGTTGTATCTAAAGGTCCCAAAGTTAGACATGATAAAACTATTTTTTTAACATCCCCCAATTTTTTTTTTTACTGCAAATCTGCTTTCTTGAGATAGAACAAAGATATAACTGGGTTTCAAAACATTCACCTTAAAGCATGGGATTTTCCTTTCTTGCTTTTATTTTTGCTCAAAAAGGAAATGATAGTTTTTTAGGTTAGTGGAAATGTTCCATTCGTTGCTTTCATGCACACACGCGTAGTTTCTTTGATGAGCTGCATCCTTTTGCGGTTTCCGTCAGGGTTTCTCCGTTATTCATCGCCAATCTCAACTTATTCCTAAATTTGACTGTGAGGCTAGCTTGGGAAGCGTTAGAGGAGTTTACAAAATAGAATTGGTCGATTATTGAGGAAGGGTTTTATTACATATCTCATCAATATTCATTAAATGCTAGATCTTCTTGAAGTTAAATCCCTCTGGAAACTTGAATAGGCTCAGAAGGCTTGAACCTAAGTTCACGCTTCAAAATACTTGAGCCAATGCAGAAACAACCCCAATAGTTTAATTCACCCCCCCCACCTATTTCTTCACCATCATCTGCGCTTGAAAATAATTATAATAAATTCAGAAGTTTGTAAACAGGAAGTTCTTTTTCATTAACAAACATCGATTCTAAAACTAAAGTTTAAGATTTTGTCTAACCTTACAAAGGATGTACTTCTAGCCATATTTGCCGGATACGCATGAATCACTGACAAAAGCAATAAAACAGATCTATTATTCTAGAAGCATAATTGTTTTCTGGATACGACTCTTTGGGTTATCTGTCAGTCAAGTATATTAGTTGTATATCATGTTTGTTCTAGCCTCCTTTTGGAAGTAGCTTCTAAACTTTTGCCATAATCTTCTTGATTGCTTTTTTTCTGTTTTTATTGTAGAGTTTTATTAGATTAAATAATTAGAAAATAGCTCAATATTTACCAGACATTCAAGACCCTAGATCTTTGATATTCTCTCCGTCCGCTCTTTTTCACAATGTAATAAGGCCCTGCGGCTTTGACCAAATTCGTCGAGAGCAGGTTTTTTTATCCTGTTTTTCTGCTTTGAAGCATGATGATGCTAGCGGTCAAGGCCAAAATCAGATGTGGAATATGTGTGACTGACAATAAGATATGAAAAAGGAAGTGGTGTCAGACTTGGGTTTTCGTTAAAAGTATATGTACAGATTCAGAACCTGGAATTTTTCCGTGGGTTGATGGAAGCAACATCCCAGATACCTGAAATAATGACTGTCCAGACTGAAAACTCATGGTCAAAACTCTGGTCATGATACCACTACGAACTTACTTTTAAGAAAGGCCTTAGTTTTCAAGCAATAATAGTGATACAAAAGAAATCATGTATAAGAGCTCAGCGTCAAAGAACTGAGGCTAATATAACTTCCATCAATCTGAGACGACATTAACGAGATTCTTATTAAAATCTTTAGCTGCTTCTGCGATCAATGCAAATTCTATATCAACCTCTCGAGTCTATATTATCGAGTCTATATTAACCTCTCCCTAAAATGGACGTTGTATTGCAACGTCTATAGGTTTCTCGTGTCTTATTCGGTTATCTAATATGTTAAATTTTTCTTTTTAAAAGTCCTGCTTCTCCTTTTCCTGGTTGCAACAATACTTACAGAAATTCAAAAATTTGAAATCAAAACCTTTTTAAGGTTAAGCCTTCTTAGGCCAAAAAGCAGGCTCGTTCCACAGCTAAAGTGCCTGATCATACAGAAAACCCTGTTTATGATCACATAAGTCATTCCACCTTGTTGTAGCACAGTGGATTGATGCTCTGCTTAGCAATACGGGGCCTGGGGTTCGATCCCTTCCGCAGCGAGGCCTGGCGACAAGCTTGCTTGTCCCAGTAAAAAAGTCATAGCAAGTGAAACGTCAATTCGACGCCCTATGAGCCAGCAATGATTTTGGACGATTTTTATTCTTTTAAAGTCTTTCCAGTTTTCTTTATTTGCTCCATTGAAGTTTGAAATATGGAATTTGAAGCTTTTTCGAATGTGACTGATCTATGAGTCTCACATATTAAACAGGCTTAATGCTTGATCCTTACGTAAGAAAAATACTGATCGGTACCCTTCTTAGTATTTTTGTGCAAAAGGTCACGAAATGTCACTTGTAGTTTTACTTTAATTGACTAAATTATCTTACTTTCGTATCTCTGGAATAATACTTTCCGTCGTTTTAAGCAAGGGAAGTTATTTTTTGGTTTACTTCCCAAGCGAAAAGAACAAGAAACTTTATTCCATGCTTTTTTAGTTTAAGTTAAAAAAAAAGAAAAAAAAGAACATTTGGAAAAGTTGTAAAGCCCATGCTGTTAGATAGGTCGCTCGTTTATTCCTTGCACAATTTTTACTTATTGTGTGCTTGTTTTATTTCATTTATATTTGAGCTAGTATTTATTTCAAGTCATGATCATAAAAAATTTGTTCTTTGTTTTTGTGGTCTGATTTTCCTTAGTTTAAAAAAAGGAGATTACTAAATTGCACGTTCTTTCAGAAAAGAAAACTCCGCCAATTGATGAAAGTAGAAAAGATTCTACAGAATGTCAAGATGGTAGCAGAAGTAGTTATTTCCGTCTCTTTTCACATCTTGAAAGTGGATCAGAAGATGAAGAGTCTTTGTCATCCTTACTTGCGCCTCCCAGCTCCTCACCTACAACTGAGTTACACCTCACACCACCTTCAGAAAAACCCCGATTTTTACAAGTTTCAGTAATTCAGAGGGCTCCTGTATTAAAGAAATTAGAAATGGAAGAGAGAGATCTACAAATCACACACTCAGAGAACAAATATGACAGTCGAAAAAGAGAATACTGTACGGTTGATCCAGTGCCTGAGCAAGATGCTCCACTTGACTACAGAGTTTGTAAAGACAATGAAAGTAGCGATGATTCAAGTTCGTCTTCTCCAAGACGGAAACCAAGTGATGACGAGCCCATTGATATGAGATTGAACAAAAGAACATTAATTGTTGAAGCTTTGACTCGACGGATTGCACGGATTTTAACCATGAAAGGGATAAAATTTCGGGGCGATAAAAACTATGGTGGTGCTGAGCAGGACTGCGATAACGGATCAGCAAGTGGTTCTAGTGGGGGTAGTGCTGGGAGTGGAAGTGGTGGTTCTGGCAGTGGGTATAGTGGACGTTCATTCACTTTCAGTAGTGGAGGTGGCAGTGGTGGTCTCGGGGGACTTAATAACGGACTTGGTGGCCGTGATGGTGATGACCGTGATCACATTCCACCGTTTGGCACGACAATGGTTCCTGCTGACTGTTTAACCCAGTTTGACTTCAGTCGGCTAGGAGAAATTGTTCAGTTAAGTGACCTTATCCAACCAAGGAACAATCCACCCCCGTATCATTCGACTCAGGTGAAAACTGAGGAAAGGGACAATTGTGATATAGATTCTGCCTTAGCCACTCTTTTGCCTCTTAGTCCTAATTCGAACAGTGGTTCAAATTTACTTAGTAGTTCCTCCTCGAACCTTACAATCATGGATAGTTTGCATAGTTTAACCCTTGATGCTTTGGGTAACCTAGGTCTTAATTTCGGACCAGATGGAACTTTACAACTGCTTCCACAAGCAGGGACCAGTGGATCAAGTTCAGAACTGTTCGATCTTGGTAGTGTCGTGGGGGATACTGATATGGTCGAAGGTCACCAAACAGAACTTGATGCTGCTTATTTAATCGGTGGCCATGAAAATGAATCACTTAATAATATTCAAATTAATTTCCCAACAATAGACGCCACAGCAAGTGTAAGCTTAATTCCAGATTACGCTGATGTGAAAATCTTCCCTTGCCAACAGGTAACTACTTACCTTATTAGTCTGTGACCAGAATTGTTTTAAAAGAAATTTAGCCTCTTATTAAAGCTTTGTTTTTATTTCCGTAGACTTGAGAAACTATTATATTTTTACTATTTGTAGCAGTTATTATATGTCCCAAGGAAATTCGAGTCGTGACAGTTCTTCCAAGTCTTCTTAACAAACAACATGATCCTGTAGATTGGTTGCATATTTCCCCTAGAAAAATTTTGCGTTGTGCGGTACTTGCATATGTATCTTTGTTTTGCACTAAAGGTCTAGTCACTTTTGTCACTAGTCACTTTTGTTTGGGCCTTCTTCCCCATCGGATTGAGGATTTTTTTTTTTCTATTTACTCGCTTCCCTAGAAGGCCCTGACAATTACTAATAATAAAACAGGGTATTTTTATGCACAGTAATAAGGAAGAAGAACGGTTGAAGCATAAGGAAAATGCAGGGAATTAAAGAAACATCATTAAAATGTTCGTAATCTTAGAAGTGGGCATAATTCTAAAGTAATTGGATCGAGTTAAAAAGAAAGGTATACGACATATAGGAGGTATATAAAATGTATGGTACTGTTCTAATATCTGTACAACACGCCAGAAATGAAATTCGGTTAGTGCTAATGAAATAAAACAAAATATGATGGAATGATGAGTTTGTGAACAAAATCGGGCTATACATTTGTGCATTAGGGGGTCGGGATGGGGGTAAAGCATAGCATATATTAAATACGTAACCTAACCTAGGCTCCCCCATAAACCCCAAAAAACTAAAGGTTAAATATAGTTTCCAGAGTGAGAAACCCCTGAATACTTGTTTATACATCATTACATAGCGTCAGATCTTTGCTTTGGTCGAGTGGATGCATCGCGTGTTGTACAGATACTAGAACAGTACCAAATGTATTTTTCGAGGCATCCTCCTGAACACCCCCCCCCCTGTAGCTACCGGAAATATTCCATCTTGGGGTGGCTTATTTTTGCCTTTTGAAGTGGTTTCGACGAAAATCTGAATTTGAATTTAAATATTTGAGGCCCCTTCCTATACCGTCTCGCCTACTGGAAGCTAAAATAATTATGACTTATTTTTCATCTCCTCTTAATAATCCCACTTATTTTCCATCTTCACTTAATTGTGATTCTTAATCCATCCCAATTTTTGATCATGCGCATATTTCATTTGTTTTGATGCAATTGCCATTCAGAAATCCAGATAGTGGGAGCGTGAATCGTGGAAAATGACCGCTTTGACCTTGTTTTCTAATCTAATGCTATTGGAAGGCCTACGAAAAGCAAACGATAACGCAGACGCGGATGTTTACGAGTGCTAGTACAGCTGAAGGGTGAAAATTGAAGAGATCAAAATAACCCTTCCATCCTTTGTTTACGTTCTCATGTTTGCCCTTGAGCCTGCCTGAGTTCACGGAATTTTGTTTGTTGTTTATGACTGCTAGAGATTTTGCAAAAGATTTTTTCTTTTGGCAAAACAAAATTTTGGATATGAAGAGAATTGTTGCTGTTGCGTCGGGTCTTTTTCTGTTTTAGCGAAAAGGCACGAGGCAATGTAGTTTAAAAAATAACCCTGATATAGAAGAAAAATCAGTACTTATCTGTTAGCCAGTACATACTCAATAATTTGAATCTATAAAATCTGATAGTAACCGGTTTATTATTGCTGTTAGTATACCTAGACAATTAGCTTCAGCTCAGTGGAAAGCTACATTATAGCTATATAATGTAGCTTTCGCTCCCGACTCTGTCGAGTTTTCTTTGTCGGGAATTTAATATGTTGTGTAAATATGGTATTAAAAATAAAACCTTGAACCTAGTTGGTATTTCGGTTAGATTACGGTATATTTTGCATGCAGCCCCGCTATACTTAACCTCCCCTCCCACTAATGTGCAAATATACAGCTCAAATCATATATATCCTATTTATCTCCCAAGCGTCTCGAGTTATTTCAACCCCATACCTGTAGATCCAAAGGTTGATATAGCTAGGGTACGTTGTGCGGATGAAGGATGACAGATTGGCGAAGGTTGTTCTTTTCGGCCAACCGTCTAGGACTAAGCGGAAAGCAGGTCGTCCTCATCTGGGGTGGGTGGACGTCATAAAGAAAGATTTCAAGGAAATGGAAACTTCGTGGGAGGGTGTAAAAAGGGAGTCTTTGAATAGATTGGGATGGAGGAGGAGCGTGCGTAGCTCTGTTTGCCTCGGGCGGCTTGCCGCTGCGGTGAGTTGTTAGTAGTAGTAGTCCCCCAAGCGTCTCAGTTATTTCAACCCCATACCTGTAGATCCAAATTGTCCAGTGCGTACTGGTTAACAGATAACTACCGAAAAATAGGAGAAATTCCCAAAGTTAGTTTATTGGGTGCTGGTAAAATATGAAACTTGAAGGCTAGAAAAGTGCTTTTGGATCTCTTGACCCTCTAATTTTTTGAGAACCCAGTCAGGTGGACCTGCGTGGGTTTATGCCTTTAATCATAGCAAAATAAGAGAAGATGGTGGAGTTTCATTAAGAAAGTTTTAAGGGCTATTTAGAACAAACTTTTGGAGAGCACACTAAAATACTTGATAATTTTAATACTCGGAACTTATTGTATTTTTCAAATATTAAAGACTCCCTCCCCCCAAAAAATTTACATAGACTAGAGAGGACTTATTTATTGGACGCTATGGATTTTGGACAATTTGAAATTAGGATTCGAAGGATAGAATTTAAGGACGAACATAAAAGAATTCCTGATCTTAAGTGAGTTTTCCTAGAGTTAAGGTACTTCAGATGAAGTTATCCAAATGGGATGGACTATTTTTTAAAGACCAAATATTTATATTAAGCGTGAAATTTTATGGTAGGCTATTTGAAATGAATGTGCCAGTTTTGCACACGTTTTTTCAAACTTTACTGTCCAGGAGAAAATTTTTGCTGGTTTGTTTTTCAGAAAAATCTGTGGGCTTAAAAGTTCTTGACAAAAAAATATACTAGTTCGAAGTTTTTGATTGTCCCAACTTGTTTCCACAAGTGTATATACGGCCCAAAAATCGTAATGAATACGACCTACTGTGGAATTAGTATTGACTCAGTCCAAAAACGTAGTAGTCAGTACAGTGGGATGTGTTTTATTTGTGGGATGTGTTTAGTTTTGCAAAATTTTATGCTAAAAAAAAAAGAATATTAAGCAGTAATTTTTTTGGTGATTTGCAGTAATGGGCCATATATTAATTCATCAAAATAATATGAACTTTACACGTGATTTTTGTTGGATATTAAAATACTGTGCTTTTTTCAGACATCGAGTTGCAATAAGCTTCCCAACTACCTTGACAATCTAAGACGGGATAGCCCGGATGATGGTTTGGGCTCACTTGGAAGCCTTAGTCCTGAATCCTTCATTCATGTCGATCAACCATCAACCATGCTTGACAACTCTTTTTACTCGCAGCAACAGTCACCTGGTTCATCATGTAATTCTCCTACGCCGTCAGTCGCCGAATCAGCGATTAGTAGTCGCAGCGATGCACCTTCTGTACCTGGCTTACAGCTCAGAGTTTCTGTTCTTCAGCAGCGAGTAAGTTTCTAAATTTCTGCTTCGAGTTCATTTTGTTTCTTCTGTGTGAGTATGCATTAAAATAAAAAGTACAGGTCGGATCTTTCAACACCGAGCTTCAATTATTGCGTCAATATCCACTCAAATTCTTCCATTGCATCGATCAAACGGACAAAAAATCTTAAATAGCAGATGCAGTGGAAGTACTTTTATGATTTAGCAACCACACTCAAGAAGTGAAGTTAAGTTTATCATAATGAAATATATTAAATATGATGAAAATATAATAGCAGGCCGCTCTGAACGCATTATATTAAATATCTAACCTAACAAACTCTATTAAACATTTAATCAAAATATACCTGCATAGTAGTTTATCTCACTGAGACTAAACATCAAGAACAAAGTGTGGTCGCTATATCATAAGTACAAGTACCGCAATGGATATATTTTCTGGCAAACTGTATCGTACAAAATGCAACCAAGGGATGCATGCCAGGGGATTCATCTATTTAAAGTTTAAACCTATCTAAAAAAAAAACACGCCAAAAACAGAAGTTTCTTCAAAATAAGGTCTGAAAGTAGTTTTCTGCAAACTTTGTGCCCCCTCCCCTTTATATAAGGAATCCTTGGCTCTGGGAATCTTTAAGTAAAACTTTGGCTTGCTCATAATATCACAGTATCTTTTTCTGCTTTAAATTCAGCTTTCTTAGTAGTCATAAAAAGTCCTTAATTATTCAATTTTGCAGGCAGGATTAAAAATGAGGCAATCAAACTTCTTGTACCATATCTAGTAGTTTATATAGGATTGTGGTACACACGTATTATGCAGAACACACTCGAGAAGTTTGCTTTGTTTGATCTGAGTTAACCGGGTTTTCTTTCGCATTCGGTTTTAATTAACCTATTCTTTCGTGAAATAAGCAACGATACAGGTATATTTTAATTAAATGTTTGGTATATAGAGGTGGTTAGGTATTTAATATAATGCGTTCTAGGCGGCCTATTTTCCATAATTCTTTGTTGTAGTTTCCATAATTTTGTTACTAAAGTATTATATCTTCATCATATTTTCGTATATTTCATTATGATTAACCGAACTTAAATTCTTGTGTGTTTTGGATAATACGTAAGAACCAGGATTATTTCTTATTTATATCTCTATCTTATTTGCTTGCATGTGAGAAAGGAAATAGTAAAGCCCAGAATTGAGGGGATGAAAAAGGAGCTTGTTTAGCTGTATTGGCCTCAGGCGGTATTATACTGCAATGAACAGCAATAGTATTCTTCGTCTGATATTGTAATACTGAGATTAAGCCATCAATACCAAATACTTGAGACCAGGCAAACAACTGCTTGGAAGGAGATGATCCTTGTGGCTTTTAAAACTGTTAAACTGAAATTCAAAGCAGATTTAACTTGAAACTGCATTTGATTCATACACTATATTCATCTTTTTCACAGATTCCCGGTTACCTTTTTCTAATTGTTAATTTTTCTTTTATTGACGGCACAGCTTGGTATTCCGGGAGACGTGCCGATAGAATTTGTCAACGGTGGTCATGGGATAAAAAATCCTCTAGCCCCCCCTGAAAGTTCAGCTGATGAAGAAAAGGGGGGTTCCAGTTCCCGACTGAAAAAGGAGATGCAGCAGAATATGATAAAAACCGAGGAAGGTGGACAAATTCGATACCAATGCAAGCTATGTGGCAAATCATTCAGCCTCCAACGACTATTGAATAGACATATGAAATGCCACTCTGATATGAAGCGATATTTATGCACGTTCTGTGGCAAAGGATTCAATGATACTTTTGACTTGAAGAGGCATACGCGAACGCACACCGGTAAGTTAGATCCAAATTCATGCATTAGTTTTAGTTAAAAAGATTAGTTAAGTTAACTGGGTAGCTTTGATTTTGGTCACTACTAATCAAGGAGCTTGCGTGATAGTTTTCCCTTCATATTTTTCCCATTTTGTGCCACGTTTCATTGCATCAAGCGAAGTCAGAAGGAACATGGGGCCCTTCCCGTTTTGTGCCGCGTTTCATTGCATCAAGCGAAGCCAGAAGGGACATGGGGCCCTTCTGGCCCTTCTATGCTGTCTCCCATAATTCTGAAATCAACCGGGTTTCCCGCATGATTTCCAAAGTTTATGATGTGAATTGTTATTTTTTTTTACAGGTTGGTCCCTCTCTCTTCCCAAAATAAGCTCCAGGTGTATGCACCTGCTTCAGATGCCTATCTCTGGTAAGAAGAGGAAATTGTGGGTTGGTTATTGTCACCATTCCATGTGTCGGATTTTTTATTACTTAAGATTATAGTGGCATACAGAAGGAAGAAGGGGGAGGGTGTATATAGGTAATCTCCTTCACCCCTTAAAATAGGTCCGAAGACATCCAGGGGATTGAACATAGATGGCATAAAAATGCATTTTTTTTGTGGTTTCTACTAATTCTACTAATGGTTCCCAGATATTAAGTTAATTTCAAGAATTTCGTTACGCATTTTTGTCCCAACAAAAATCATTGTTCTGAAATGTGTTCTGATTAGTTTGAAATGGTAGTAGGAAGCAAGAGCCCCCCCCCCTCGCCAGGGACTATGCTCTGGCCAGACATGTGTGCACCTGGTCACTTTTTTTTTAGTAATAAAAACAAACAGTACCGTTAAAAAAGCTCCACCAGATTTGACAGTCGAGCTCGTGTCAAAATCATGTATTGGTTTGCTTGTACATGGACCCTAGAACAAGCAAGAGCACAAATAAAATCTGGTTTTGCACTCAGCTGCAAGTGATTTTCCATAGTCTCGTCCCCTCCCCCATCCTCTATGATGGCATTGATTTAGCCCGAAGTCCCAATGGCAATATTTTTCACTGACACTCATGTTGTTTTCTCATTGACTACTACTCAGTCAAAACTTGCCTAGAGTTTGGTTATGCGCAATTTTAGAAGCACAGCAATGGAGTGTGGCAATCCAGATATGCAGCTTAAGTCATTTTATAGACGGCACCGTGGAAAACGAAATTTCTAAAACTAAACTTGTTGTTAGCTTCAATGAACATTCTTTTATTATTCTTCAGGGGTTTATTTTCGAAGTTCTGTAAAAAAAAAAAAAATCATAGAGAATGACTTTGTCTATGTTGAAGCTGATTCATGTTAAAAGGTAATTTGTCTTGACATGCCTTGCTTTTAGGATCAAAAATACAATTTAAACCCGTGAATTCATCAATCTTATTACTTCGTGGTATTGAATTTAGGCATAAGACCGTGAACTTGAGACAAGTTGCTTTAAGCCTCATTGCCGTGGGTTGTTCTTGCGGTGTGAGAAAAAACAAGTTAGTTCAAAAAATCCAATTCAATTTTAAAAGAGTAATGACATTGCATCTTGGCGTCTCCTGCAAACAAAACCGTTATCTGTGCTTAGTGCCTCAAGGGATGGAAATATCGCGGTTTTAGTTAAGTTGTTTCTGTATTATTAGAAAAGGAAATGGCCACTCTTAAGCGATGCTATCATGAACGTTTTTCGTCAATACAAGAAATAATTTTTCTTCCAGTTCTCCATCTTATAAATAGCTATGGTGTTTATTCGACTACTTCTCTGAAGCAACCTTCCATCGGATGCTTTTTAACCTGGCGGCTCTTTTGTACATAATATATGATACCCCGCCTCTTCTTTTGCGTAGCTCTGTTGTTTCATTAGTCAAACCTTTCATGATAATGCTTGGTAATAAAGAGCAAACCTTGTGCTTCTTAATAGAAACCGTAGTTCTAAGACAAAATTTTGAATCTAATTTTCCGGCTCATTGCAGATTTTTGTGTAGAATTCAGCAGCTTTTAAGATTTACCCATCACAAGTAATTAGAACAAGGAAATTTACATGATCTAAGAAAGGGAGAAACACTCCAACAAGGGTATGATCTTGATAGTAATTGCACATTAAAAATTTAGCGTGATTAAGAATACTTGAAAGGAGGTTTCAGGTCTCTACCTACGCAAATACGAACCGTAGTAATTTTCCCAAGAAGGATGGGCAAAGGGTACGTGTTTATTTCTTTTCTTGGGTGACCGTGTCAAACCAGTGGCCATAGAATATCGAAGGAGGGTACATTCGAATGGAAATGCACAGGTCTAATGTCCTTTCTCAGACACAGTCAAAGATAAACTTACTGTTAGTTTCGGAAATTGGTGGTGACAGATCAGGCAAGACCCTTGTGAGCACATTTACATAGTTCAATTTCGGAATTGGAATGTTAACCAAGTGGCCACCATGACAATACTTTATTATAGAATTTAGAAAAACGAAAAAAATGTTAGGAACAATAACTCGTCCCTTTTTTCTTCTTGCAAATAATTCTGGTACTATTTTTTGGTGCGTTATTCTCAAAACGGGTTTCTACATCTTTAATAGTGACCAGGTGCTTCGTTTGGTTCTATCTTATGGAATCAGGAGACATTCCTTCTGCACTTGTTACTGTGGTGTGCTTCCTTGGTGTGATGAACCTGCTGGACAAAGGAGCTGATATTTTTACAGCAACAGTGAGAACCCGAGCAATATCTAACTTAAACGTGAGAAGGTTCCTTTTTGTCTCTCATTCTGGAGACTATGGTGCCTGTGTAGCGACAACACATTATTTACTAACAAACAATGGGGATAGTATATGCACCACTATTTAGATGTCTGTATAGTATTGCTCAAGAAACACATCGGTGAGATCACTTCCCATATTCCTGTATATTCCCTCGCTCTTCGAGGTCAATCAATTGAAATATGTTTCTTCAAAGTATCTTCCTGTCATTCTAAAAATATTACTGCCCACCGAGCAGTGCCAAGAAGCGATATGTACCTGCGTATCGTACCACTTTACTTACTTATTTTGCACCAAGAGATAGTCGATTTAACCCATCTCTTTCTTCATATGAGAATCAGTTTCAGACATTGCCCCTCTCATTGTGCCAGTAGTTGGTTCAACAAAATCGATATCATCGCGCAATTCCCTGAAAAGATCAATGCCTAGTGCAAACGTTGCCAAAAGATTTTAGAAATTTACGAACTGTTACTTGACTGGGTGTAGCCACATCTAGTATAAACGTTACTTCGCTGTCTTTGCAAAATAGTGTAATTCTACATTTAGGACGAATAATCTGACCCCCTCCCCTCTCTCTAAAAAAAGAATACGAGCATTTTGCTTAGCTGACTTAGTCACTGATTTCAGTCATGAGTTTGCCTGCAGAAATGGAACACAGTTCATTGGCAACATATTTTACGTAATTTTGCTTAAATATCAATGCGTAATGAATCTAAATAATTTAGAGAAATTAGTTGGGCAAAAAATAGCTGTAAATGAAAATTTACAAATTGCAAATAGAAATTTTAATAATGTACTTTTTGTCACCATCAAATTGCACTTCAAGTCCGCATAAAATACAACTCCAAACAAAGAACACACACCAAATCAAACAGATATTTTTGTGTAGCCTGCAATATTTGTCTGAATTTTTTATAGCAATAAGAAATGAATTATTCTGCCTAAATTCTTAGGTCTTTGACTTCTCTGGGGCGTTTTCTTTCTCATTGAATTTGTCATAATTATTGCCTGGTTTCAGGCGACGTTTTAACCATTGTTCAAGTAAATTTTCTTAATTATTCTGTTGACAAGAATCCATTCAAATATTGTATGAGCCCACGGCTATGCTGAGACTATGTGTGTTAGAATTAATACATGGTCAATTTCACATAAACGTTTGGTCGTTTTTCGGTATTTTCCCTTTTCTAGACTGTTTTGTATTTGATGTACGTACTCAGTAGAGCCTTGAGCCCCGACCCCCTGAAATTTTACATTTTTCCCCTCAATTTTCATGTAATTTGTCTGTTTTAATTTGTTTCAATTAAAATGCTCCCTTTACCCCTAAAACATCCGACCTGGTTTCGTATCCATCATAGTTCTGTGACGCTACAATTTTACAATGTTTCTTTAATAGGTACTGCACTTTCAAAAATTTTTAGCCGTGGCATTTCCTGTTCCTCTCTTATTTAATTTTCAAGCTCTCTATTTATTGTAACATAACGTCTTTTGATTGTATATTTGATTAACTACGTTATGGCTGTCACCCCTGAAGGTTGCATTGGGTATCTTCATATTTCTGGGATAATTCCAAAAACCACTGTATTCGAAAGGGGGTCTCTTGAGGGCAATGTGTCTGTGAGATCAAAGCGGGGTTGAACCTCCATGGCCCTGCTGACCCTTCCTTTGAAAACAACTTGGTAAAGAGTTTTGGGCAATTATCTCACAAGTTAGAAAGTCTCAGATACGACCTTTAGACGCGAAATTGATGACACGTAAAAAAGTATTTGCTTTGGATCAGAATTGTTTTAGTAGCTATTCTATTTTCAACAGAAGCTTAGAATATTTATATTTATAGGAGTTCGGCCTTACAAATGCGCTCTTTGCGAAAAGTCATTCACTCAACGATGCTCCCTGGAATCTCATTGTTTAAAAGTTCACGGTGTCCAACATTGCTACCAGTACAAAGAAAGAAGGCATAAGGTAAACTTTTGGTTCTACCCATTTTCTTATGGTAGGTTCAGACTCGCTGGAAATACTGTCTCCAAGCGATTCAAAACAATTTCTTGGTCTGGAAACTATTAGGCTACTGTTGACTGTGTTTTTAGTATAGAACTAAGTCAACGCTTTTCTGCCCTGTTTTCATTTTTCTTGAAGACAATGGTTTAGGTTAATAGAGGGAAAATGGCAACGGGGCTGTTGTAATTTATTGAATGATGTTGGAAATCACTTTTCCAATTTGAAATACACCTGTTTCTGTTACAGTTGCGATTTTAATTTCAAATATTCCATTTATATTATGCGAACACCATACTATTTTATTCCTTTAAAATGCTTACGAAGAACAATTTAAGCAAGCAAAAAATAAATTTAACGTTAACGTTGAGCTATTGCACATTGGAATATTAAGTATTTCGAAAAAAGTAAATATATTAGACATTTTTTTTTTCTAACAATATCTTTGGAAAAAATGCTTCTTAGTTGCTTAGAGTAAATGCAATCTACTTTAACTTTAAGATGATATATTAAGTTTTAAAATGAAATTTTCATGGCTTCTATACCCTCTGTGACGATACTTAGAGGGAACAACTTAGCCCATGAATTGAACAGCAGATAAGAAAAAAAAGCTCTGTTTTTAAATCATTCTGACTTCTTAATTATGATTTATCTTAATTTTCTTTACTTGGACAAAGCTGATGGTGGGGATTGACCGATGTATTTTTCTAATGTTTATTATTATTATTATGAATAAGTTTTATCTCAAATGAATAACTACTTTTTGACAATGAAATGTGCAATACTTTAATATTTACAAATGAAAAAAAAATATATATATAGTTGGTAAATTTCTTAATAAGACAGTGAAAAATCAAAAAACTTTTTAGTACAAAAAATAATAATACAAGTCCGAATATTTTGGCTTCACGTCCGGAAGCTTCTATCAGCGAAAAAAACTTCTAAACAAATCACAAAGAAAAACACAACAAACGCTATACAATAAACAAAAAGAAAAACGGAAGAAACTAAAAAAAAAAAATCCAGAAAAGTAAGAACCAAAGCCTATGATTACGCAATAATTCTGGATTTCTTTTAAATGTACGATTTTTTTGTTTGTTTATTGTATGACGTTTGTTGTGTTTTCTTAACCTACGCTTGTGTTGTCTTAACCTATGTACTTATAGTTGCTCAATTGCTCAGTTGCTTATTTTATTCAGATCCAAATTCAAGATATCTGCAAAAAAACAATTTAGGCCCTACTTTTGATATCTCGATTAACAAGTCAGTAAACTGAAATAATATTTAAAGCGTTGGATATTTTTTAACAACAAGAAAAGGCTCAGAAATACACAACCCAGACATTTCTTTGCTGGTAAATGATATCATGTATTTAAATATTAATTTTACTTGATTGATTTTGTCTTGAAGAATAAAATTTGCATAAGAACCCTATAAAAGAATTCCTGGTGGCTGTCTTAGTCTACGGTAGAACATTCAGCCAGTTTGGTTCGACTCCTACCGACGACAATTTTTCTAGCACTTCGCTTCTACTTGTGGATGTCTGGTTTATTCTTTTTCTGTAGCTAGTGGTTTATCTAAGCATAGGCCTATTTAGAGGTTTACATACATAAATGTTACAGAGCAATAATAACAAAAGTGCATTTCGTTTTATGTACTTTTCGGTGGCGCGGTTTGGTCCTTGTTCCCCCCTCCCCTTTTGAAATCTCTAAATGTTTACGACTTTTCCTTATTTTCCGTATAATTGACTATTTCAGCGTGTTTTTTTCTGTTGTGCCCGGTGCCCTTATCTCCAAAATAAATTCTTGGGTACATGCCTGACTTATGAAATTACTGAAAATATCTTTGTTCTAAAATATTAAGGCATGTTATATTCGAATTTCCACACAAAACCATGTACAGTTCCTTCTGTTAAAGTTGAATTTTCGTGCGTCTTCCCTTTTTACGGCTAGTGGTTCAATTAAGCATATTAAAATATTTATTTGTGCTTCTCTGTCTCTCGTTTCTTATACTTCATACCTTTAAAGTTATTTACTTATGAATACCTTTTTCAAATAGTACTCATTATCGTGAGATAAATTTGGGTGGTATTTCTGTTATCCGAGTCAGCATTAACATGTTTGCTTTAAGAGCCAATGGGAGGAAAACATGCCGCAGTTTAATGAGAATGTTTGGTAGGAAATGGATATAATAGCAAAAATAATAGCATTGCTCAAAGGTTGTTGTTATGCTAAAAAGGATGTAAATTCACAGTGTCAAATAAATCGGGCCCAGAATATAAGAACTCAGATCCGATTTTTTTCCCTGAAAAAAAGTTATTACGGTTCTAAGCCTAGACTGAAATGGAAAAAAATATTTGCTACAGGTAATATTCGCAGATTGCATCAATTTTAGATGCGTTCTAAAATAGCTTGCCAAGGCAAGTAAATTGCCATGACCATGGAATAATCCCCCTGAGCCAACTAGGGGCGCCAATTCACAAAAATACTAGGGGAGTGGCAATGATTTTTCTTCAGTTTTCAATGAAGATACAGAAAAGGGTATATTCCTAATAGGGGTGCTACCATCTCGACTAACCGTCACAAGCACTAAACGTCATAACATCTAACCGTCAGAACCACTAACCGTCAGAACCACTAACCGTCATAACATCAACAACAAATTTATAAGTTTATATAATAGTAATAAGTATATAATAGTTTAGAAACAAATTTCGGCTATACTTTTGCACATCAGGGGGGTGGGGGTAAAGCATGGCATATATTAAATACATAACCTAACCTAGGTACCTTTTCCCCCCTAAACCCAAAAAACTAAACGTTTAAAATTTTTAGATGTTATGACGGTTAGTGGTTCTGACGGTTATATGTTATGACGCCTTCCCTTCCTAATATAGGGGGTAATTATTCTTTGTTTTAATTTTTTTTTTATTTTAACGAAAATATCAAAAGAAGTTTTTTTTGTATTTAAAGGAAAATGCCCACCCCATGGGTGCCTCTGGTGTGAACCAGAGTATTCTAGTTGATCTTTGCCTTTATGTTTATCCACTGGTCATGTTTCTTAAGGAACCATAGGGAAATTGAGGGCAGCGATTGGGCAATAAAAAATTCACAAAGACGAACTGATATAATTCCATTTCCCATTATTCAGCACACACAGTAAAGTTGTGTTTATTTGTTTCTTGTTATGGTCGATAAGATTTAAGAGTGAAGGACAGTTTTAATAGTTGCCAATTTATTGCAGGTATACGTTTGTGAAGAATGTGGGCATACTACAGGTGAGCCTGAGGTGCACTATGTCCACTTAAAAGAGAACCATCCCTATAGTCCAGCACTGATGAAGTTCTACGATAAGCGACATTTCAAATTTCAGAACACGAATTTCACCAATATGTTACTCCAAGTGCGAACATAGTCTACTTGTTGCTGCAGAGGAGATGATTTCTACGATGTTAATTGTTGATATATATTTGTTTATATTTTTAAACGGATACCTGATTTTATATTGCGGTTTGTGGAAGAAATTATGGCCAGGAAACTGAATAACTTCGAGTAGTATTTATGAAATCATAGTGATTTAATTACCGTGGTTATGCAGAAAGAATCCAACACACAAAACAAATGCTCCTATCGGTGGGCTTCAGATTTGGCTAATCTCTGCCAATGGAACTCGCTACAAAATTATAACTTAACCGTTTAAAATCTGTAGCCAAACGCATTCTCAAACACATAATTCTTAGACTTCCTACAAAGACATCTCTTTCCCCAATAAGTAGAATGTCACTATATTTCTCGCTAACTACGGATATTTCACTAGTTTTGTTTTATGAATGTGTATATTTCACGAAATGAAGTAAATTCATGAAATGTGCATATAATTTCACTAGTTCCGTTTCATGTATATATTGTTTTGTAATTTTGTAAAAATTTCCTAATTGTTGCTTAAAAATTGAAGCTTTTGTTCATTTCTTAATAACAAGAGATTCGGAAATTTTTAGTTATTTGATTCCCTGGCCAGAAATGGGGGTTGTGGACAATTTTCTGTGATGCACGCTATCCGCTTATTTTAAACAAATTCCTTTATGACGATTTTTGTATGCATGTT
This sequence comes from Artemia sp. Qi Xiang Cuo, assembly GCF_049724085.1. Lineage (NCBI taxonomy): Eukaryota > Metazoa > Arthropoda > Branchiopoda > Anostraca > Artemiidae > Artemia > Artemia sp. Qi Xiang Cuo. The sequence continues at coordinate 38,487,874 of NC_142806.1, forward strand.
TCTGCTTTGAACTGTTTATGCTCCTGTTACACGATGACTAAAGAATTTGCAAGGTCAAACTAAAATCCATAACACTTAATCGATTCAACTATTTTGAATAAGATTCCGGTTGTGAAATATATATTTAGAATTGGTTGTCTAGGACGGACTAAGATGTTACCTTTTAGAAGCAAAATTGATTTGTTTTTATTAAAATTTTTATTTTTGCTGGTTAACCAAACAAACGGCCCCAGGAACTTATGATACCGGCCACGATTACGGAAATGTGTTGCTTTAAGTAATCCAGGGTCAGACTAGTACCCTTAGATTAGCTCATCGATTTAATTACTTCAGTACAAATTAAATATGAAATTATACTTCTAGAATTTTTTGCCTAAAACAAACTATCTGAAGTTTATTTGCTTTTAAAATAAAGTTTTTTTTTGGCTGAAGCAAATAAATAGCTAAAAGTGTTTTTGTGGCTTTTACATGTTTATTGATCGTGTTAAGAGCTTCAAATGGGATGGGCTCAAGTGGTATCCTACCTTGCCAACCCGTGTTTTTCTCATCATTTTCCTTGAAGACCAAAAACCTAAAAAGTAATTCTTGTGCGTAAATTTGATCGCGGTGTTTTATTTCTGGCTTTCGCTCATTTTATGCCGGATTTTGTTTGGCAATGTTGCCTGGTATATTTTTTTATTAGCTCTGGCATGGCTTGTCTATAAATTTGCGTACAGATAAAATTATTTATAGTGATTATTATATGTGTTAGAAAAATGAATCCCTATTTTCCGAAACATTGACCATCGTTTGTTTCTTACGGGATTATTGTGCAATAAATGCGATATAATAAAAATATTATTGTAAGTAAAAAATAGCGGATATTAAATTAGGGAAACGCAAAAGCAATTATTTTTTAATCTTCATTCCTTTGCAAGGCATTTGGCAATACTTAAATGGTGAAAACGGTATTATTATTCGTTTTTTATTCAGTGAATGGTTCAAGGTCGTTCAAAAATTCCATTTCAGTTAGCTTGTTTTGACCCGTTCTTTACTCGCCTCTAATTGAAACAGAACGCATCACCTGTTTTGCCATTTTTTGATTTATTTGACGAGCGAAGAAGTAAAATATTTTTTTTATGTAATGCAGAAGAAATTAAAGTTAATTTTATAGCAGACATCAGTTGTGAAGGATAGTTCGGCTGTGGTAACTTTGATTGGATAATAGGGTTATGTAGGCCCACGTTGCCACAGCTGTGTTTGAACTCGTCGTATTCATAAGGAGATTACCATCAGCACTGGGTCTTGACGATTGTGGTAACTTGGAACGACAAATCTTCAGTAAAAATAAAAAAATGTGTTTGGGGTATTTTGAGTGTTACTAAGGGCCACTTTATCGTACGTTTATGCATCTAAGATAAAGCAAAACGCATGGTGCCTTACTGAAACATTCTTTAAGTACAACAAGCTCAAAGGTGGATATCAGTCTCAGACAACTTGAAAAGCGAATCAAGATTCCCTCTTGAGCCTAAGAATAGAAGCACTTTGTGCATATTCACCTCTGAATAACGATACACTTTCCTTGTGCTGAAAGTTTCGTTCGAACCGTAATACTCGATTTGTAGAACCCATGACCTGCCAATCCTAACTCTAAAGGATGCGGGCAAGCAAGGATATCCGGGTTGCAGTAGTAGCTAGCAACCTAGTAAGAGACGATAACGTCCAATGTTAAGAAATATAATAACCCACCACTCCTAAAAATAGAGTCAGATAAAAACAAAAAGTACGCATCGAAATCAAAAGTTACCAATTCTCAAAATATTGTGCTTGTTGTACTCAAAGGTTTCAGTAAGGCACCATTAAAATTTAAACGTAGAATGAAGGGCTAGAGGAAGATATGTCCTAATATACAGGACATCTTCTGTTTGTTTTAAGTTCTACTATCAGTCCAAATTTTTTTTTTTTCTTATTCAATAGAATACATCAGTGGGTTTTTCATCTGACAAGCAAAATGACAGCTAACCTCCAATGAGACTGCTGCTTCTGAGTTCACTAAATCTTGTGCTGTAAGGGTAGACATTTTGATTTGTGGGAACATTTAGAAACACAAGGGGTATAATTACTCATAATATATTTTTTTAAGGATCATTTTGGGTAGGATGAAACTTCTGAATGACAATATCAACAGCGATCTAAATGCGGGAATGTATGTTTAACTTAGAGTAACAAATTTTCTAGCTAAATCTTTTAGGTAATTTGCATAGATTTTAAGTTGTCAATTGAAACTATCATTGATGACAATAAATGAAAAGTCTAAAAATTCGTTGGCATTTAAAACACAAGGAGGGACCATGACATCTGGACCAAGGTATATTGACCGCTTTCCCTGTTTAAGACAAGGAAAGAATGTAGGTAAAAGTCTGATGTTCTACATGCAGACGAATTGAAGGTCTACGTCACTGATAAAAAGGAACGCTCACTAATTCTTGGAAAAAGCACTCAAGCTCATTTTTTTAAACAGTGTCAACATACATTGGGACCGAGTCCACTAAGTGTACAAGATACAAACTGGAATCACATTAATTCTGTTCTGCATCTGTAGTTATCAAAGTGGGGTAACTGTAGCGAACTGTAGCATCATAATCGATTTCGTCGTCACTTGACACACCGTGGAGATGAAATGGGAGTCTGTTTCCTGCTGATAGCTTTTCGAACATACGACATCGTCACAGTATGCAAATGCAACCCCACTAGCCGTATAACAACGGGGCAAAGAAGGCACGCTCTGAATTTGCAAAGAATATTTACCCCAGCCGGCAATTTGACCATCATCGTCATTGGACCCTCTGCCTTAAGAAGGACCTTTGAGAGCGGGCTCAACCACCGTCACTAGCGAAATCAATGACTGGTATCCTTCTTTAGCTAAAAGATCAGTGAGTATCTAATTGATATATTCATGGCTCCGTAAATTGATTGTAGCATGAAGAGAAAATGCGGTTGATTTCCCACCAAAGACAAGCAATCGTAATATAAGCAGTATGACCAACAGGTAACGCATCTGCCTTTATAACGTCATTGGCCGTCTGTATAATAACTAGTAGTCCTGGTACACCCCTGTCTCGTAATTTTTGGCCTATCCTCTTAGGCAATCTTGGATAGTCATATCCTAGCCTGCTAGTTATGCGAGTACTGTCTTCGCTTATAAAAATTACGCCCCATAATCGAAATCCTCAGTGAAATTTATCGGCTCTGTACTTTGAACTTCATCCTCTTTAAGAGGTCTAACAGAACGACGTGTTTTGGTGACACTTTAACTTGGGATAGTTGGTATTAGTTTTGAAAAAAAAAAGAATTGACAATGCTGACTGTTTTCATTTTTTTGCTATGTATAAGAGGCAACGCTGTAGCGTTGCCTTTAGTAAAGGCCATACGGCTCCAATGTTTTATTCTTATTATTTTTTTTTTTCCAGAGGCACTTCATACGGAAGGGGTCGTCGTAGAAACTTCAAAGGGGACTCATTCGATTGGAAATCGAGAGTTCTAGTGCCCTTCTTAACAGTCGAAAGTGATTTGAGGGCAACTAGCCCTCCCCTACGCCCATCATTCCCCCAAACATATCCAATCAAAATTTTGAGGTAGCTAGTTTGTTCAGTGTAGTTGAATTCAAGATGGAAATATGCTTTTGTGGAGGAAACTCCCACACGACCCTTGGAGCAAGGGTTTTAAATTATGCCCTGGGGGCGTATAAGGTTTTTAAAGATGGCGTTGTCGTCGAAACTTCAAAACAGGCTTAATCGATTGGAAATTAAAGGGCTAGTGTCCTTTTTAATAGTCGAAAGTGATTGGAGTTTCACTAGCCCCCCCCCCCCCCCACGCCCATCATTCTCCCCAACAAATTCAATCAGAATTTTGAGATAGCCATTTTTACAGTGCAGTTGATTTCCGGATAGAAATTATATTTTTGAGTAGGACACTCCCCCAAAGCCTTCACGGCAATGGTTTTAAGTTATGCCCTGGGGGCATATAAGGTTTTTAATAGAAGGCTTTGTCGTAGAAACTTCAAAAAAGGCTCATTTGATTGTAAATTCAAAAAGCTAGTGCCCTTTTTAATATTCAAAAGTGATTGGGGGGGGCAACTAGCCCCCCCCCCACCCCCACGCCCATTATTCCCCCAAACACATCCAATCAAAATTTTGAGATAGCCATTTTGTTCAGCGTAGTTGATTTCCAGATAGAAAATATATTTTTGAGGAGGAAACTCCCCCACAACACTCAGGGCAAGGGTTTTAAGTTATGCCCTTGGGGCATATGAGTTTTTTATTGAAGGCGTTGTCGTAGAAACTTCAAAACAGGCTCAATCGATTGGAAATTAAAGGGCTAGTGCCCTTTTTAATAGTCGAAAGGGATTGGAGTGCAACTACCCCACGCCCATCATTTCCCCAAACACATCCAATCAAAATTTTTTAGATAGCCATTTTGTTTAGCGTAGTTGATTTCCAGATAGAAAATGTGTTTTTGAGGAGGACACTCCCCCACAACCCTCAGGGCAAGGGTTTTAAGTTATGCCCTGGGGGCATATAAGGTTTTTATAGAAGGCGTTGTCGTAGAAACTTCAAAACAGGCTCATTCGATTGAAAATTAAAGAGCTAGTGCCCTTTTTAATAGTCGAAAGTGATTGGAGTGTAACTAGCCCCCCTCCCCCCCACGCCCATCATTTCCCCAAACACATCCAATAAAAATTTTCAGATAGCCATTGTGTTCAGCGTAGTTGATTTCCAGATAGAAAATATATTTTTGAGGAGGACACAACCCTCAGGGCAAGGGTTTTAAGTTATGCCCTGGGGGCATATAAGGTTTTTATAGAAGGCGTTGTCGTAGAAACTTCAAAACAGGCTCATTCAATTGGAAATTAAAGGGCTAGTGCCCTTTAATATGATTGGAGGGCAACTAGCCCCCCCACGCCCATCATTCCCCCAAACATCCAATCCAAATTGGGAGATAGCCATTTTGTTCACCGGATTTGATTTCCAGATATCAAATATGTTTTTGAGGTAGATACTCCCCCACAAACCTCAGGACCAGGATTTTAAGTTATGCCCTGGAGGCATATAAGGTTTTTATAGAAGGTGTTGTCGTAGAAACTTCAAAACATGCTCATTCGATTGTAAATTAAAGGGCTAGTGCCCTTTTTAATAGTCGAAAGTGATTGGAGTGTAACTAGCCCCCCCCCCAAGCCCATCATTTCCCCAAACACATCCAATCAAAATTTTCAGACAGCCATTTTGTTCAGCGTAGTTGATTTCCAGATAGAAAATATATTTTTGAGGAGGACACTCCCCCACAACCCTCAGGGCAAGTGTTTTAAGCAATGACCTGGGGGAATATAAGGTTTTTGTAGGAGTTGTTGTCGTAGAATCTTCATAAAAGAATTATTCGATAGGAAATTCAATGGGATAGTGCCCTTTTTAATAGTCGAAAGTGATTGGAGGGCAACTAGCCCCCCCCCCACGCCCATCATTCCCCCAAATACATCCAATCAAAATTTTGAGATATCTATTTTGTTCAGCGTAATTGATTTCCAGATAAAAAATATGTTTTTGAGGAGGACAATCCCCCACAACCCTCAGGACAAGGGTTTAAAGTTATGCCCTGGGGGTATATAAGGTTTTTATTGAAGGCGTTGTCATAAAAACTTCAAAAAATGCTCATTCGAATGGAAATTCAAAGGGATAGTGCCCTTTTTAATAGTCAAAATTGATTGGAGGGCACCTAGCCCCCCCCTACGCCCATCATTTTCCCAAAAACATCCAATAAAAATTTTGAGATAACCCTTTATGTTCAGCTTAGTTTATTTCCGGATTGAAAATATATTTTTGAGGAGGACACTCCCCCACAACCCTCAAGGCAAGGGTTTTAAGTTATGCCCTGGGGGCATATAAGGTTTTTATAGAAGGCGTTGCCATAGAGAAACTTCAAAACAGACTCATTCGATTGGAAATTAAAGGGCTAGTGCCCTTTTTAATATTCGAAAGTGATTGGAGGGCAACTAGCCCCCCCCCCACGCCCATAATTTCCCCAAGCACATCGAATCAAACTTTTGAGATAGCCATTTTGTTCAGTGTAATTGATTTCCAAATAGAAAATATGTTTTTGAGGAGGACACTCCCCCACAACCCTCAAGGCAAGAGTTTTAAGTTATGCCCTTGGGGCATATAAGTTTTTATAGAAGGCTTTGTCGTAGAAACTTCAAAACAGGCACATTCAATTGGAAATTCAAAGGGCTAGTGCCCTTTTTAGTAGTCAAAAGTGATTGGAGGGCAACTAGCCCCCCCCCCACGCCCATCATTCCCCCTTTCATCCAATCAAAATTTTGAGATAGCCATTTTGTTCAACGTAGTTGATTTCTAGATAGAAAATATGTTTTGAGGAGGACACTCCCCCACAACTCTCAGGGCAAGGGTTTTAAGTTATGCTCTGGGGGAATATAAGATTTTTATAGAAGGCGGTGTCGTAGAAACTTAAAAAAAGGCTCATTCGATTCGAAATTCCGAGGGCTAGTGCCCTTTGTAATAGTCGAAAGTGATTTGAGGGCAACTAACCTCACTCTCACGCCCACCTTTTCCCAAAAAAACACATCCCATCAAAATTTTAAGACAGCCATTTTATTAAACGTTGTTTTGAGTTCTGAAAATTAGGCCTGTTAGGATTACAACTCCCCCACATCACTCAGGGCAAGAGTTGTAATTTAAGGATTCTCCGAATCCTTCATATTATTTCTTATGGAAGGGATGCTCGTATAAACTTTAGAGAGGGGTCATTTGATTGAAAATTGTAAGTTCTTGTTCACTTTTTAAGAGTCAAAATAGATTGAAGGGCAACTAGCCCCTCTCCCTCCTCCACGCCCTAAATGCATCAGATAAAAATTTTGAGATAGACATTTTGTCTATCTCAGCCAATGTCTAAGCGCCAATTACGCAGTAGGTTTTAGGCTTCTGCAGTGAGACGATACCCAAACTCTTGTTTGTAGTTATTTTTATTCGATTCAAACTTGATTTGCATATTCAATTTAAGTTTCACTCGTTTTAAGATTTATTTATTCATTTACATTAATATATATTGTATGTTTGTTCGCATTGATTGTTATTTAATTTCTGTCCGTTTTAAGTTTCATTTATTCCTTAATAGCAAAATATTTGTTTTCGTTTTAAGCTTGATTTTCATATTCAATCTAAGCATTACTCGCTTTAAGATCTATTTGTTCATTTATATTATTACTTGTTGTATGGTTTTTCCTATGATTGTTTATTTAATTTCTGTTCGTTTTTGGGTTTCATTTATTCTTTAATAGTAATTTCTGTTCGTTTTGAGTTTGAATTTTAACAGGTATTTGTATCTCCTGAGCTTAAATTTAAAATGGCCTTTACTTTTCTTTGAAAAACTTATTTTTCGGAAATTTTTTTTTAATTAATTATAGAAAAAGAACAGAAGTCTATGATCAAAGCAAATTCTTTTCCAGAAAACACGTTGAGTAATTGTGGTTAGAAGTTACTGTGTTGCATTGAAATAATGGCAAATATTATGTTTGAAGCCATGACGAATAAAAGGAGAGTAGGGATATTTTACAGGAATGTCCTTTGATTTTCCAGGACCAAAAAGGTCTTATTTCGATAACAGCCTTCAAGATACGACTAAAAAAGACCTATCCCAAAAGCGCCATGTTCAGGTTCTGTCAACAAGTTAAGCCTATACCAACGTATTAACACTCAAACGGATATCAGATTGTATCAAATAAATATGTGATTTCTTGTTAGAATTGAGTTGTACCTCGGTTGCTGTAGTCGAAAGTTTCAGGAAGCAAAATTTAAAAAAGAGCACAGTAAAAAACTGACGAAATGATGACACTGTCTTTTGAATATACTTATATAGAGAAAAGTCCTATGAACAAGACTAGCCTTTGGCAGGTTTCAAGATACAGCAACGAAGAAAAATGCATTCACTCCTCAAACATTTTAGGAAGTGAAAAAATGAGCTACAACATATTTTTTTTTTTTTAAAGAAGAAAATTCTAAATATCTTGGGAACTAAATCACATCTTAAAAAAGGGTCGAGCCAATCAATCGAGCATGCTCAGTTTATAGGGTGGGTTATGAATATATGTTGGCAATGTATCTCAAAGTCTTTTGTATCACCCCAGCCGACTTTTCCTGCAACATATAGCCTGTTCTACCGTCCAAATTGCTACTTAATGTTTTCTTTTAGCTGGTCGAAATGTTAGCTAATGAAAAAACGCAGTAATTAAGCAGAAATTTGAATGGGACCTTCAAATATATATTTAGATTTAAAAGAGCATTTTAGACATCAAAACTAGTATAAAAAAGGCTATACTAAAATGTAAAAACAAAAATCATCCGTAGTTGCTGTTTCAAGGAAAATTTTTGTGCGTTTTTTTTCATTCTTCATTTTTTTTTTTTTTAATTTCTTGTTCAAATCCATTAATAATTTTCTTCAAAAATGTTTCTAATCATTCAGTTTCAAAAGGGTATATGAATGATGTTTCAATAAAAAAAACGTTTAATGTATAGATAGGTTATGGCCAGTGTTGCCACTTCACCGGCACCGCTCCGCGGCGCCGGCCTTTTCAAAAAGCGGCATTTCCGCGGCATCCTTGAACCAAAATGCGGTAAAAACTACGGTATGGCCAAAATTTTCGAAAAACTGTGTTTTGTATTTTTGAGAGAGAACGGTTAAAAAAGCTTACTTTAATAGTAATGTTGATTCAGTATCAAGTAAAGTGTGGTGAAGATCGGCCATAAATTTGAGAAAACACGTGCTGTCTATCCTTCTTTTCAGCGGTCAAAGGTAAGGACGGTCAGCTCAGTCCGTGAACACACATTTGTCGTTCATCGTTTTCGTCAAGCACGCAACAGAAGTAAAAGTGCAGAGGTACCACAGCGGGGAAAGTCTACGGTGAGAAAACCGTATAAATGTGAAGTGAATAGTGAAGAAATTAAAAGTGATTTTCCCTTGGGCCTTCAAGCCTATCCAATAGAGTAATTGATGGGCAACTAGATTATGGTATCTCAACCTTTTTCGATAAATGTTTAATAAAAATCAATATCAAAAGTTTCAAGAAGCAACATTCAAATAGATAATACAAGACAAGTAGACACGATTAATCAGAATCGAACTGTTCATATGTGTCATAAACAAAATTATTGGTCAGAGTATACACACTGCTTTGGTTCCAAACATTAAAGTCACGAGAAGAAGCACTATCCTTACCTTTGAGTACACGCTTGGATAGTCCAGGTTATAGTTCTAGGACTGCCGTGCCCAAATAAACCCCTCCTTTAGAACTGTGCTTAAGGGCACGCTTGGTTTTAAGTTTTGCCGAATGAGTCACTACACTCTGTTGGTTTTGCTTATCAGTATTCACTTCCTTGAGCAAACTTGAGCTCGGCAATAACGTTTGAGAAAGGGAGTCAGAAAAAGTACTGAACCATTTTCCCGACATTTGGGAACATCCGACTACCATTTAGTGACTTCGTTTGCAAGATGTGGTGCCAGTAAACGACAATGTCCATGTCATCTACGTCAGGAAGATCGACAGTACTAGGTAGAGCTACACTTGGTATAGACCGACATTCCTGCTCTAGCTTGGTTTTATTCTGAAGCACAGAATCGTAGTAGTCAAAGAACTGACGAAGACTGGGAATTTTCAGTTCATTACTAGAGCTTGGGGTAAGCAAGTGTACCAGCTCGTAGATCTTTTCAGAGAATGGAAAATGGTCAAGAATTTGTTGTACAGCTTCGACGAAGAGATCCCTCGCGGAGCGACAAATTCGGAGACTTTCCGCTACAAAACGGCCTGGTAACTACCCTCGTTTCGAGCCCCACAAGGAAATCGTACTCTTTGTAGCCGATATAGACATTTTCGTCGGGAAGATTGTTCACTTCGTCATGTGGATTGATGTCAAAAGGGTTGACTGTTCTAACATATGAAGGCTTCATAAAGTTCATGGCTAATGTCCGAAGAAGTTTTTCCACCTGGGTTTTCATAAGGTGAATTGGGGTTTTTCAGACTGGAAGATGGTGTTGAACTCATTCAGCTCTCCTAGCAAGTACTCGACAAAAAACATCATAACCCTCGAGTATGGGTTGTTTAGTGTCATTCTTACTTGATCATTAGCATGTGAGGGATCATCAAGTAGAGTAAGATAGAGTAGGGTAAGATAGAGTAAGTAGAGTAAGATCATAAGAGTATCCCACTGTTCAAGAATACGGCGTGCACAGTTTTGAAACGACAACCAGCGTGTTGGAGCCAAAGCAAGGAATCTGGGCTGTTCCACTTGAGTAAAGACTTGAAATTCCTTCCTATAAGCATCTTGGCGTTTTGCACTGTGCCTGAAGTGATTACACACAGTCCGAAATAGATCTTCGAGGCTCTTGGACAGTTTTTTTGCAAGCAAGACTTGCAACTAGGGCACACAGATGGCAGCTACATTTCACAAGTGTAACCAGGGATATTTCCCTTCAACAAGTGTTTTGACTGAGTGGTTTATCCCCATCATAGCATTCGTTGTGTCAGAGCAGAATACGACCCAGTTTTGTAGAGGAACACCCGCCTTCTTGACATCATTCATCACCTTCACTAGCTGGTAGAATAGACCAGATGCTGATCCGTCGCTGCAGTCGACAAGAGCGAGCAAATTTACCTGCACATTCATTGCTTCGTCACAAAAGCTGACACAAACAGCAAGTTGTTTGGCTACAGAGGAATCTGTGGTCTCGTCAACTACTACGGAGAAAAGATTCGTTTTCAGGTTTTCAAGAAGCTTTTCATGTAAATGAGGGGCCAACGCTTGTCGAGCAATATTAGTTGCTTTAGTTCTACCAAGAGTGGCCTGGCTTAGAAGATCTGGGCCTGGCATACTTTTCACAAGTTCCAGAAAGCGAATAGGGTAGATCGTGCTCAACGAGAAATGTCACTAGCTTCGCTTCAACAGTGGCCACTCTTTCGATTTTTGAATCACCAGAAAAATGAAGACTCAATGGTATGGTCTTAGAAGGCGAAGTTATCCACGCTTTTTTATTTTCTTCGTGAGCTTTGGTCTGTTTGTGCCTTCTTGCGTCGTGTTTCCCTTTTTTACAAACGAAATCCTTTTTGCAGTAAAGACAGTGAGCTAAATATCCACTGTTTTGACCGGTCTGCACCTTTCCTTTTCTTAACCATTCATTAAAGTCAGATTCTCTTTCCCACTCAGTCTTATATCTTTGTTCTGCCCTTTTCTTTGTGATCCCCGGTTTTTTGTTGGAGGGTTCACTATCGTCCAAGTCTTTATTACCGTCCTCATTTTCCTGATTGATATCTATCACTTCTGCCATTATGTTGTAACACGTTTGGTCTATAAACAAGAGAAATAATTAGCTATTATGCCTTTTCTTTCATGGATTGACTTGCTGGTGAGAAAAAACGAATCTGCATTAATTTAAGTTCTTTCAGCACCAGCCTGCTGAGAACTCTTTGTTCTTTCCGGATAAATCCATCGCCGGGAATCCGGCTGAAATCAGAAATTCGGCAAAAGCAAGGCAGGAAGTTTTGATCAGTTTTGTCAAAGCAGATATGACGTCAGATCACAGTAGATATGACGTAAACACACATATGTTGCGTTTTTGCTGATACCCCTGTTACCACGGTAACTGCGGATCTGCAGTTAGTCGTTTTGCAGTTACCGTGGTATCTGATATACGGTCCACTGCAAAAACGACTATTATATTGCCGAAATTGCACTTTTCAAAAGTCATCCCAAAATAAAAACTGATATCCAATTACATAACTAAGTGCTGATTTTCTTTCTCACCAATTTGACAAAATTTGATGAAAATGAGATGACTTTTCAGATACCACGAGCAGATACCACGCTCGGACCGCGATATCTGAATATCAGTTACCGCCATAGCAGGCCAGATACCACGACAACTGCAAAAACGCCTTTTGACCGTGGTATCGGATACCACAGTAGCTGCAGAAACGACTTTAGACCGTATATCGAATACCATGGTATCTGCAAAACCCCAACTATTATAGTATATTAATAATATTTATGACCCACTCTATAGGTTTAAGATAGTGGAGAAATCAAAGGGAAGAAATAGAGAGCGGACAAAATAAAACACATAACAACAAACACCACTCAATGAACAATTCTGTTTCCAAATCTGAATAGTAAAATTGGTTTACCGAAACGGGCTGAAAGACCAAATGAAAATGCGTTACTTGGTTGGTAGAACTTGGGCCCAGACTTACTTAGACACAAATATTCAAACAACGAATTAAACGGATACGTCAATAACAATCCTATTCAGAGAAAGTATCCTTCCCTGAGGTTGATCATGAAGTTTGACAGCCAAACGAGGACCCCGGCCAAGAAGGGCCGAAATATCCGTTGTATACATTACTTGAATACATTCGCGATTAATAAAATTCCATACAGTGATATTCCCTGTCAGATTTGGGGCACCTCTACAGCTATTAGCTGTGTTGCATGCTTGACGAAAACGATTTACGACAAATAGGCGTTCACGCACTGAGCAGTGTTAACCAAGCTCATTTGATTGGGCCACTGAAAAGCCGAGTTCGTATTGAGGTTCAAAGTTTCTGCGTCATAGTAGAACTTTGTGCTGTGAGCATGACCTTAAATATTCTGAACATCATGCTAGAGAAAACAGTAAAAATGCCAAAAACTCCTCTTAACACAATCCAATATTGCATTGTATTCACTTAAAATACACATACAAAAATTTGCTTTTCAGTTCAACTTTAAGGAGTCCGGTGAAGAACGGATACCTACAAGAGCCAATTGTTTGGATTACAGATTAAATTTTGGGATTCCATAGAAACCTTTGGTCTTGTTCATTTTGGATGCCTGTTCAACTATCATCCGTTTTGGACTTCTTTTGTTTTGCTTGTCGGGATCCCAAAACGTAAGTGGAGGGATACCTATGACATTGCAAAAGTTGTCCGTCTGGCCGTCTGTAGCTTGAGCACGATAGCTTTTGAAGGGAATGATATATTTTGATGAAACTCGATGGGAGGATCCTTTGGGTCAAAGGAAAGGTTGAGTTCGTAGATGGGCTCTTAAGCCCTACATTTAGGGGTGGGGATTTAAATTAAGGGGCAGACAAAATATTTTTAAACAGCTACTGAGAGAGTCGATTATGGGGTAAGAAAACATGCTGAACACGGCAATGCAAACCATCTTCTTGCCGGACAAGTTGTTCGTCCGGAATCCGGCCAAAACCGGAAAGTTTGTTAAAAGTAAATGTTTTATTTGAAGTTGATAAGATGTTCGATTTCGGGGTAAGAGAGCATGCTGAAACCGTATATGACAATCGTTTTTTAGCCGGACATATATTTCGTCCGGAATCCGGCTGAAACCTGATAATTTGTTATATGTATATTTTTATTTGAAGTTGACTAGATGCTGGAAATAGGGGTAAGGAGATACGCTAAATTCGTTTCTGAGCTTCAATTTTTCGCCAGACAAGTAGCTCCGGAATTTCGGCGAAACCGGAAAATTGGCAGAAGGTAGGATCGTTTCGATCGGTATCGCCAAATAGATATGACTTATAGAGGTAAACACACATGCTGAATCCAAATCTGAACTTGGTTTTCTCAGAGGATTAGCCATTCGGCCTTAATCTGTTTCTAGATCTTTAAGAGTAAAAATTTTCAAGGAGTCTGGCGAAGACTGGATCTAGCGAAGACAAAACCCAGTCTGGATTAAATATTGAATCTTTGGGATCCCATAGAACCTTTGGTCTTGATTTTCACTTTCACAGAGGCACATTCAGTCATCAGATATAATGCGTCCAGCCAGCCACGTCGGAGAGTAGAAAAGCTGGACTCAGTCGACAAGTGCTAACAAGGATATTGCTAATTTGGAAAAAAATTATATTTCTTAGCTGTTTCATCATCGTGATTTTGATGATCTCTTCTAGTGAGAATCGGGCTTTCAAAACTTTCGGTAAGAACTACACCTCTCGTTGATACCATATGATGAATTCAAATTTTGAAATGATGAAGTAACGAGCTGGCAACTAGTTAAAATACGCATTTTGGTAAACAGAAAACAGATCATAGAACCCGACCACCCCCTAGGATAGGCCAGTACTTTTTGGCTCAATAAACTCTTTCTGACCTGATTACATTCAGAGCCATAACAACTAGGTGGGTGGCCCCCCCCCAAATAGTGTCGGCCAGTCGTTCAAAAGTAGTCAAGTCAACGCGCAGCGCCGCTATTTTTCGTGAAAACAGTCAATTTTTTAGTTGGAAATAGTAAATGTTCCTTAAAAACAGTGGGTTTCTTCTTGAAGTTAATTTTTTTTCTTAAAATCAGCCGTGTTTTCGTCAACAAAGTTGTGTTTCTTCAATAACAGTTGTTTTTGTCTGCATAAAACAGTCGGTAAAAATGACCTGGCATGCGATAAATACCCCCCCCCCACATTTTGGCTTATAACGGTTATTAAGACACCTAGGCTACTTAAATATAGTTAATAATTGACATCAATACCAACAGACAAGCCTGTGAAATAAGACAAGTCTGTCTGTCCTTATTGCTAACTTGAAAACACTTGGGCTGAGCTGACAGTGGTCATGAAGTCATGAGATGAACTGAGAAACTCAAACGTCAAAGTTTCGTCAAACCTGCAAAAATAACTCAACCCCCGTCGAACACACTGGCCTCCCAGGGGACAAGCTTCCGACCGCCGACGGGTCATTAATTAAGGTCCGTAGTTGACTTCCACGAAACGAGTCGGACGCGTCTTTGAAATCCTCATTTTATGCAACAAAATCATTTGCGAAAGATAAGAAACTTTAAGTTGGACAAATTTTTACATACGGGAACAAATGCGGTATAAAAAGCCATTTCGCGGCATAATCGCGGCATGCGGCATGATCAAAATTTTATGCGGCATTTCTCTCAGAATCGCGGCATAATGCCGCGAAATGCGGTATAAGTGGCAACACAGGTTATGACACTTAAAACCCATTAAAGTCATGGAATCAAATTGAAAGCAAAAAAAAGGAAAGAAAAAGCGGTCAAGAGTGAGCCATTTTACCTACAGTCCGATTTTGGCTGTTTCTCGGGTTGGACGGGACCAGTGTGGTCTAACTGCATGTGTTTCACCTAACTATAGTTTTAGTTGTAAAATTTATGTCTAACGCATTGAGAGCTCTAAACATTAGAATATTTTTTTTTTTTTTTGTTACAAGAAAGAGCATTTGAGCAATTAGAGTAAAAAAAAAAAAAAAAATATTGTATAGCTTAAATAAATAAAGTCAATTGGCTAAGAACAAGAGGGGGTAACATACTCCAGCTAAATCTACAGCGTCTGAAGATCTTTTCTTGGGATTGGGTATGCTGAGGGGGGGGGGGGATAATATCTTTCACAGTAAATCTGTATGTCACCTAAAGATAAACTCCGAGAGAGTCGAATTAGTCAAATGGTGAAGAACATGAGATTTATATGAAAATTGCACTAAATTATGAAGAAAAACATAGACTTTATTGAAAGGGGCCCTCTAGCTCCCCTCCTGTTCCAGCACTTTTTTACAGGTCCTTTTTAACAAGTCTTTTGCAGTTGTTTTCTATTTTTGAAGCACGGACAGTCAAAGAGAACATTAATTTCGCTATCCAAGGATTACAAATGAGGTTAAACCAAAGAATTATTTCCACCAATAAACTGTGAACAACCTATTTTCCAGACTCATTTACAGTGGTGTCAATTCATGTTTTACTGACAGTCTTTATAAATAAATATAAAGATAAAAATAGAGTGCTTGCAATTTTTTAGACTAAGAGATATTGTAGATAAAATCTTTAGTAAAAAACAGCAGGTTTTTAGCATGGTTTAGGATGCGTGAACCGAATTTTCACACGTAGATAAATCATTGACAGATGTTTGAAAAGATATAGGAGGGAGGGTGAGGGTAAAAATGCATTCTTCAAAATCCAGGGGACAAAATTGATTTTTTTTTTCCAATAAAAAATATCAAAAGACATTGTCAATGAAAGTTCCCCTCAAAAAGATATTTCCAAAATCTAGGGGAGGATAAACAATTCAAAGAGCAAATCCCCCCGAGCCTCCTCCCCGACTAAATCCACTGCCCCCTTTTTATAAGCCCGTTCATTCTTACGGAAAAATTTAACTGGGTATTACGAGCCTTGCTCCCCGTCGGCCAGTTTAGAAAATTATTTATTCATGTAATTTGTTTGTTAAATAAACTTATAAACTTATAACTGCCAACGCCAATAGGCCGTTATCAGGTTTTTCATTTTCAATAGGCTCTCATTATACAAAAACTTACTTTTCCTTCCTAGAAAATAGTTATTTGGGTAACGATGAAGTATACCACCAAAATTAATATCTTGTTATGCATGAGCAATTTAAAGTTTCGCTACAGATCCTTCTGGGAGCTGGAAAGAAGGGGGTCAAATTAAAAGAGCAATTAATGGGTGTAGGAGGTGTAGGGAGAAGGCAAGGGTGAACCATTTACTTACCAGGACCTTGTTTAAAAGCTTCATGTTTTACTGACAGTCTTTATAAATAAATATAAAGATAAAAATAGAGTGCTTGCAATTTTTTAGACTAAGAGATATTGTAGATAAAATCTTTAGTGAAAAACAGCAGGTTTTTAGCATGGTTTAGGATGCGTGAACCGAATTTTCACACGTAGATAAATCATTGACAGATGTTTGAAAAATCATACCCCTGTAATCCTCAGTTCTATAGGTATGAACAGGCATTTTAATTCAGTTGATAGAAACCCTTTAGTAAAGATCCTATTCTTGTATTGTACACCAGAAAAGTACATTAAATCACTAGGGTTATGTAACGAGAATAAAATACTGGGGTTGAGGTAGGTAGCAAGGTCAATAGTTGGTTGAGTGTGGAATTAGGAGTTCCGCAGGGATGTGTCCTACGCGTGATTATAAGAGATTTTTTTATGATGGACTTTACTATTAGAAAACACGGCAAAGGCTAAGGTAGAACATGGTATCAATTGATAAAATAAATCCCTTCTTGACTTATGCAGATTATTCGAGTCACCTGGATATAATTTTCAGCGAAATGATTGCACTTTTGGAGGTTTTGAGAATTCAGGTTGCGAGGACAGGTTTGAAAATTATTGTCGACAAGACTGAGTCACTTGGACAAGGAATAAATGAGGATGAAGTTCTAATCTTAGGTAACCAAAGAATTGATAAAGTTGTTGGCTTCACTTACCTGAAAAGCATTATTTGTAAAAATGGCAGATACAGTGAAGATGTAGGAAACAGAATAGCCAAGGTACAGTGTGCATTTTGGCAGTTGAAATTATTAAAAGAATAGGAAGATAAGTCTTCTAACTAAATTAAGGATAATAGAAGCAACGGTAATGACAGTAATCAAGTATCACCCTGGAAGATGGGCGCTTTGAAAGATATCCAGACATGTTCCAGAATTTTGTGAAGATGTTGTCTAAGGACAATTCTAGGTGCTTGTTTGTCAGACCGAATATCAAACAGCAAGCTGTACAAACATATGGTTCGATCCCAATTTCAGGGCAATAATGAGAGGACGGTTAAGATGACTAAGTCACGTTTTACGGATTAAGAATGATACATTACTAAAAATCAAGCTTTTTGCGGACCCAGCTGTTTTGGCCTCAGGCGGCTTGGTTGTACAATGAGTTATTAGTGGCTAATTAGTAGTACGGAACTCCAGCATACACGGCATTGTGTAGAGGAAGATGCAATAAAAGGTAATGCCAACATGCAGTTCACTGATCAATGGACTAAGAGACAACAGATGCAAAATGGGAAAATTGAAAGCCACGTGAAAACATCCAATTACTGCGTAGGTATGGGGAGCTGAAAATCCCCAAGGATAATATAGTCCCATTGATAGAACCTGAAAGGCAATTTCAAATTAACATAAAGGATAGAAATCAAGTAAAGCACAATATACAACTGCTTCATTAAAACAATGAATAGACTATTATACAAATGGTCCACGAACTCACATAAAATTGCGAACCAGAAAGATCATGGTTCGAATGAAGACATAACAAGTTGCCACTTGGGAGTTTGTTACGCTCTTTCAGGCTGAAATCTTTGGAATATAACAGACAGCTAAGAACCTGATGCAAACATAACGTACAGGTGGGGATGTATGTATCTTGACTCATTACCAAGCATGCCAAAAGGCTCTTGAGAATACCAAGGGCAGGCAAAACTTGAGCTGGAATGCTGGGAAACTTTTAAAAAGACTAGCATCCAATGAAACCGAGTTACGCAGATGTGGGCTCCACGACGCTTTGGGATCACAGGCTATATGATGATAGACAAAGCAGTTGGCTGAGGCAACATTGCCATGCTATGGAACGGAATCTTGCATTCCCAAATTTCAAAGCTGCTGAAAAGCGGCAGTAAAAAGACACACTATGAGAGGGGGGGGGGGTGCAAAATTAGCATAAAATAGATGGGACTGCAAAGAAACACAAAAATTGACTCTACACATTGAGGCTTACTGAACATTTTTAAAAAAATAATTTTATAGGATTGAAATAGATTGGTTATCGAAGTCATTAAAGGCTCTGGTAATTGTTGAAATCCTTTCACCCGAATAGGGTAGACTGATTCCCCAAAATGTGAGATAGCCCTGGAAACAAGGGGGTATCTAATGGCATAGTGTCCGGCTGGAATTAGATATAAGTTGGCAAAATACACGGTTAGAATGGGAAAACTAAAATACACGGTTAGAATATTTAAATTATATTATATGCCTCATTTAATTCATGATATTTGACATAAAAAAATTCGTATCGTATCGCAAAAATTAATCCCCCCCCCCCCTCTCACTAATGAGCTTTTTTGGGTGTAGAGGCAGTGGACTTTTGTAGCCTCAGCCTCGACTCACTTTGGTGAAGCCATACATAATAATAGTGATAATAATAATACTAAAAGTAGCAGCAGTTTCCATTAATAGGTCAGCGTTTCAATTTGATTAATTTTTTTGTACAAGAGATCTATGATCTGCATAGAATCTAGATTTACCATAAAGCAATTAGTATTTATAGGTTTAATTTTCTTTGTAAAAGTTTTTTACTAATGTTGGAAAATTAAAGATAGTCATTTCATATTAACAAAGGAAGCCTTAATAGAATATGAACTAGAGCACTTGTAAATTATGCTTACTGGAAAAGACTATTGTAAAGAGACCAGATACCAGGTAAATCGGCCCTTATCCTTCAATGCTCATTTCTTAGCATTCAATCAAAGTAGAATGAGATTTTGGTGTAAATATTCTGTTCTTGAGGTGGCCTATAGCAATAATCTGGGATGTTAGGTGCCCACTCAAAATAAACCTCCAGACTGATCAAACGATCTCAAAAGATCACTTTTAAACTGTTACAGAAAAGGATTAAGCTGCCAGATTGGTGTTTTTACTAAAACCAGAATTTTATTTTAAACGAACATTGCTTTTAAGCAAAGTTTCCAACACACCTCACAGGATGCAAGGGCGCAAAGGGCGGAATTGCAGCCCTTTGCGTGAAGAATATCTTGGACACTTTTCATGCTGCTGCATTAAATTATTCGTGACCTCGAACATGCAGGTCTTATGATAGTATTTGGCATACTTTTTTTTCACTTGATTGAACTGATTTACATTACACAGACATTAGTCCTTTCATACCCTCGGAAATAAAGATGATTGGTAACTGAAAAGAAAATATCGCGTAAAAAAGGGCCCGTTTTTTAGGTCACTTTATAGTATAGAAGCCTACAGGGGCGAATCTCTTGCATTTTTATTGGAGGGGGGGGGCAAGAGGGGTCCATATCTGGATAGTCAAAGGGCATAAAATGTATAATATTTTTTTCTCCACATTATTGGGGGGGGCAACTGCCCCCCCCCCCACGACGCCCCTGGAAGCCTATATGAAAACTTAAAATAGTCAAAGAAAACCAGTTTGAATTCAATAATTTACTCTCTCAAATAAAAGACACAGAACACCTAATTAATCTGAAAGATGACAAAAACCCTTGTGTTGATAACGCTTCTATAGTTGTACAAAGAATAAGAAATAAAGAGTTTTAACAAGCACAAAACAGCACTTACATCTTGTTTGAATACTTGGTCGACTTCAATAGTCAAAATCGTAGATATAACACAGGCTAACTTATCCAAGGAACTAACTCCATTTCAAATTGAAACTATCATAGCCCAAAACTTCTTAAAATTGAACTTGAATTTTAGGCATTGAGCTTTAAAAAGCAATGCAACAAACTCCCCAACATATTGCTGGAAAAACATACAATTAAATTTAACTGACACGGCTTCTTTTTTCTAGTAAGAAGTACAATAAAAAGATTTCAATCTGTCAAAAACAAAACCCTCAATTACAAAACAGGTTTTGAATCAGTCTTAACCTGAATTTATGAGGAAACATAAAACAAAGAAAAAGAAAGAAGAAAAAGAATAAGTGATTTTTAGCAGTTTTTCAGACTTTCTCAATTCATACATCAGGGCTAATTGGTGCTATTTCATTCAAAATCACGAACAACGAAAACTAATATTTATTCGTTTCTCTAAAGAAAGATCTCATATTAAAAAAAAAAAAAAAAAAAAAAAAAAAAAAAAAAAAAAAAAAAAAAAGTAAAATCAAAGCAAATTAACAGCCAACTGATGGCTCTAAAATTTTTTGATAGCGCAAGGATATACAATGGATGCCGATAATTGATCCTTTAGTAGCTGACAGTTCTCATGAAAAAGACGTGCCCAGAAATCTTAGATATCACAACAAGCTGTTCACCATTTTAACTTAACCAAATACAAGACAGACCGACCGAAGACAAAATGATTTTTTCAGAATGACATAGACTCTAAATTACAATATCACTCAATAATAAATCATACAGTAATGCGCAAATGTCTTGCAATTTGATAAAACAATAGCAAAAAATTAAATGAAACATATTAACGACGGCAAATCAAATTGAAGTGCAAACAAACCATTTCCGTATTTAGGTTGGTTGAGTTTAAGATAATAAAAGAAACTATTGCTGTAACTTTTAGAAATTGAATGCCTAGGAAAGATGGTTAAAAGCTTCAGTATGATCGTATTAACTGATGATATCATCCTTTCAACTGCAAAAGGAAAAAGACGTTAGATATGTTAGAAGCGGGGTTAATGGTGGCGAACTTCTCGTGGTGCCCCTAAGAGTAATAGGCACAAATAGAGGCCTACTGCTGCTTGTTTCAGCCATCGTCCAGTCACTGGCCGTCCTGCCTAATATCTGACACACGAGGAAGGCTATTTTGTGAATCACTACGAATATTGGACGAACTGAAGCCAGTAAAGGATGCCAATATCACGTCCAGAAGGAGGGGGGGGGGGGGTAATCCTACTGGAAAAATGAAGTGCCGACAGTAGCAGAAGCACAGATTTCTTGAGGAGGAATCCGAAGTGAAAGAACGGAGTTCTCTTGTTAGTACCTGTTCTTAGGATTCAGTACCGGTGGCTATTGACAGGTAGGGACAAATGTTGCCTGCCAGAATTAGTCGAAAAGATGGCGAGTGGCATTCTCGGGATGGCGAAAAACAATAGTGGAAACCTTGACACTATCAAGGAAGGCTCTTTTACTAGAGTGAAAAAAGAGATAGGCAAGCCAAATCTCAAAATACCACACTCAAAGGGCACCAATAGCCCAGCGACTATTTATTTTTTGGGTACGGAGGCAATGGACCTTTGTCATCTGAGCCTCAACTCAGCTTTGTGAGTCCAGCCGTGGTGATAACAACCATAATAAATTAACAACGGATGGAAAGAAGCTCGTATTTCACGGGCAACGTTATTTGATAGAGAAATATTGTAAAAAGGGAAGACACAAAGCTGCAAAACAAGACACAATGCTATGAGTAAGAGAGTCTAAAGATATTAATTTGAAGAAATCTATTTTTATCGAAAATTGTCTGAAAAACTTCAATTCTTCTAATAGCGTTATTTCAGGACGGTCTTATCTACAGATCCTGTTGAAAAAAAAAAAAAAAAAAAAAAAAAAAAAAAAAAAAACCAGATCCCATTGTTAAGAAATTCAAAACTATGGATGAAAAGAAGCTCGCATAACCAAGATCACTTTATTCGATGGAGCCAAAAGATTAAAAAGATATATCATGAGCCAAAACGCAGTGGTAAGTACCAACCGAGTTTGACTCTTGTTCCCAAAACGCGGAGAGTTACAGAAATTTATATAAAACCACATCTTGTAAGTTGATAGACTTTCTCCGTCATTGAATATGTCTCAAAACCAAATACAAGAAGGACTCTCTGCAGCGACAGGAGTAAAACAGCTAATTTCACGGAATAGTTTTATTTAAGAAAAAAAGGGAGAAAAAAACAGAATAAAAAAAGAATCAGTATGGATGGATTTGAACAGGATGAATAGATAATTAAACAAAAAACCTGATATACTAACCAAGCTAGGTAATTGTGACAATATTCACTCAAACTATAGATTAGAGACGTCTCGGAAAATATACAAAGTTAAGGAGCTAAAATATACCTAATCTTCATTTCATAGGATTCTAAGATTCACTAATGAACAGGTTTCATGGGAAGGGTAGATTATAGAACTCACGAGAATCCTCCATTTGTTTAATATGACGCACAACATCTTTCTTCGTAATGACACCCAGCAAACGCCTATAAAAAAGAAAAAAGTAATGTTATTTATGTCGGGACTGCACTTTCTAGAAAGTATTTAATAAGCATTAAAGAATGCAAGGAAGAATAATAGCTTCCTTACAAAACATAAAGTCTGCAAACCAAGATTAGAATATTAGAAGCTACAGTGACGACAGTAGTCAAATATGGCTCTGAAGCATGGGCGCTTCGTGAAGTGGATGAAGATTTGCTAGATGTATTCCAGTGAAATTGCTTAAGGATTGTTCTGGGTACCCGGATGACTGTCCGTATTTCAAATAATAGGCTGCACGGAAAATGTAGTTCAATACCGCTCTCTAGGGCTATAATGAAAGAAAGGTTGCGATGGCTAGGGCATGTTCTGCGGATGAAGGATGACAGATTGCCAAAGATTATTCTTTTCGGCCAACCGTCTAGGGCTAAACGGAAAGCAGGTCGTCCTCGTATGGGGTGGGAGGACGTCATAAAGAAAGATTTAAAGGAAATGGGAACTTCGTGGGAGGGTGTAAAAAGGGAGGCTTTGAATAGATTGGGATGGAGAAGGAGCGTGCGTAGCTGTGTTGGCCTCAGGCGGCTTGGTGCTGCGGTGAGTTGTTAGTAGTAGTATTAGTAAAACATAAACTAAGTAACCATATTTTATGATGATAGCCAAGAGAATTTGTCATTTCATCAGGTTGCTCTGATGCCATTCTTTTTTATCCTAAATTATAATTACAATTATACTACATTTAAGAATACTCCTTCATATGGTCCCAAATATATGTATATTTATCGCTGAATTTAATTCTTCTTTAAATATTTCGCACTTTTACTGTTTCCATTTTCTGACTATTGTGTAAATATTTGCCAGTTCATCCCTTAAACATGGGTACCTACCTGTAAGGACAAGCGGTACGTTTTTGGGAAGTTACTCCCAGCAAAGCTACAGGCATGCAAACTCTGAATTAAATTAACACTGAATTTCACCAAAAGCAAGTTTTACAACCCCAAAACCAAAAAAGTAGGACTTAAATCGGAATTAAGTTCAAACTAAATTTCATATCATCAAAAGTTCTCCATAATTCTTCAGCATTTCAGGACCAAACATCCCCCAATAAGGGGAAGACAAGGAATAACTTTTTATATCCGACGGTAACCCTGTAAAAATTTCTATTTTTGGCATCTATAGATAAACAAGAAAATCCTTCGTCTGAACTACTGTCCTGAAAAAGTAACAAAGCATCAAAATGAAGCTTTTAATACTTGCGAAAAAATTCAAAAGCTTCCCAAACAGTTCTCACACATAATCGACTTCTTTTTCTCGTAAAATCCAACATGGTATAATTTATAGAGGATGCCATTTAAAATTTCGACGTTATCCCTGCCCCCTCCCCCACCCCAGAGTTGATGTGCACCCCCTAAAGGTTGGAAACTTCATTAGGACATTAGTGTGGAAATCCTCCCTGTATGTTTGCTCCTTTTCTCTATCGGTAACCCTGGCTAGATGATGCATTACCCCTTGACTTGGATGGGAAGTTGTAGGCCATCTTCTTTTTACTTCAATTATTGATTTGACTGAATAATCATCAACTCTTTTTCTGCCAAAATTTAATTCAGAAGAAACGGGGTTCATACATTGAAAGAAATAGCTAGCTTGAAAAGGCAAATATTTATCGAAGCAGTATGATGTTTTGTTTTCAGATTATTAAATATACCATTTAATGATGAAACAGGCAGCATTCCCATTGAGGTTTAGCGCACCTCAGTTTCTCCAAATTATTGGCCCCTACCTCCAACAAGTGGCAGCTGGTGTCACAGCAGTGACTCTAGCAGCAAAAATCGGTACCCAGTAGCAATCTATGGGTTAAACGTTGAGTTCAATGCGAGGACAACCACGAAGGTCTAAAAGATCATAACATGAACAATAGCATGTTCAAGTTTTGGTAACCAGTGGTAGGCTCCGGCTAACAACTCAGAGAGTTGCACCCCTGCAGCTTGCAGAACTTGAGTGTAGTAGATTCCCTGAGGAGCCAGGCCCTACCCATTGTGGCTCACCACCATCAATACTGAGGATAGGAAAAGAATTCTTTGACTGCCACGTATTCCAGGAAGGATATTTCGTATAAAGAATTTCCCTATGTCTGTTATACAAGGCTGAATTTTAACTGGTGATTATCTAGCTAAAAAAAAAAAAAAAAAAAAAAAAAAAAAAAAAAAAAAAAAAAAAAAAAACTGGATTCCCCTCTAGTAAACGACTCCTGGGACGGCCGGATTTGTCCCTCGAGTAATACATATTTATATTTACAGCTTGATTGCGGTTTTAACAAGGGCTGACATGCCCATCTTTTCTACTAAGATGCGCATACAAAGATTGAGCTATTTGCATTAATCGGGGCTCTTCCCCATGGGACTGCATTGGTTATGCCTGCTATTGAGGGCCGTTTTTTGAACCTTTCCATTATTCTGAATCGAATGGCCATCTCTAAATTTTGATCCGAGGTCAGGGGGGTAATTAGGGGCAAAACAAAAACACAGGAGTCGGATGGCAGCTCTCCAATCATTTTCTGCTCTTGAAAAGGAAGATAGAGGTTTCAATTTTCGACTGAACGAGCCCCCTCTAAAGTTCCCACAATCATCCTTTCACAACAAAGCGGCCGAAAAAGAGAAACCATTGGAGAAACATCCCTCTTTGCTCAGTCAACACTATTACATTGACTATGATAAAAAAAGTAAAATTTTAAAGACTGTAAACTAAATCCAGAGAAGATATTCTGATATTTCATAGTCGTAGAAACTTCCCCATTTTCAGTTTTTTGCTTTTACATGGTAGGCCTAAATACATAGTAGTGTATGCTTATTTCACTGTCTAATGAAGGGACATGGGCGTAGTTTGGGGGGGGAGGGCAGCTGCCCCCCTAGACCTTCAAATTTACATTAGATATGGCTGAAAAAGCAGTTGATAAAACTCCATCACACTATCGACTGCCCCCCTAGACAATATGCTGCCTACGCCCATGTGAAGGGACCTATCCCTATTTAAGAACTCTCATTTGTTTCGTATCATAACAAATTGTTGTTTTCTACCATCTTTTGCCGCCAAAGGATTTGCCCCAATAGAAATAAGCCGCTTTAGATCAAACATTATAAAGTACCCAACTAGAAGTATATATATATAAAAAAAAGAAAAAAAAAATAAGAAAAAAAAAAAAATACAACCATTTAGTTTCAGAAACCTCTCTGTGGTGAAATCGCTTCTGAAAGTCTATGGAGTGTATAGTACATGAACGGCTATTGCATACTGTTTATAAAGTAATGATTACGTATGCAGTATTGTACTGCTAAATAACAACTATTCGGAGGGGATTAATAATTTAGCTTTTTTTGGAGGGGGCTGCATCCCCTTATAATATATATATATATATATATATATATATATATATATATATATATATATATATATATATATATATATATATATATATATATATATATATATATATATATATATATATATATATATATGTATATATATATATATATATATATATATATATATATATATATATATATATATATATATATATATATATATATATATATATATATATATATATATATATATATAATATATATATATATATATATATATATATATATATATATATATATATATATATATATATATATATATATATATATACATGTATATATAGTCTACCTTTACTTCCTCCTTTACTTTCGTTTGAAATTAAGTGTTTTTTTTTACATTACTGTCAAAAATGCTGCCGTTTCCGTATTTTTATGCACACAAAAGGAACATAATCAAACTTGTTGTCAATTTTTAATATCGATAGGGTGTTTTCGTTTTATTTCTTTTAAGTAAATAAATAAATCGTGCCACAGAAAAGCTATGTTATCGGTCATTTTTTGCTACGAAACGACAAATTTTTTCCAACTTAGGGCAGAAATTTTATTTCTGGATATTTGCTAAGTAACTAAATGGGTCGTGCCAGAGCAATGTACTGTTTTCGGCCCAGTGTGCAACAAAACGACAATTTTGTCCCAAGTTTGGACAAAATTTTAATTCTGTTTTTTGTTAAGTAGTCAAATGTACACTCAGCAGGGCCCATTGATGTGTGTACACGTCCTGTAAGTTCCAAATTTTCTCCCAATGGATTAAATTGCGTGGTGACGCAGAACACCATCGGGGAGGATCCTCTATAGGGAGACAACTGCTACCGGGCGTAAGATCCAGATCTATGGGCAATAGCCTATGCAAAGAGCTGCCTCAACCCTTTCCGGATACCTGCAAGACCGGGGACCTTGCGGTCAGCTCTATTCCTACTTGAAGAGTGGCGACCCTCGAGGAAATTATAGCCTAGTAAAAGACACAGCAGTCACACATAATTCTGATTAATGGATAATTCTTCTGGGTTAGGTCTGTTTTGAAGGGCGTTTTCGGGCTGAAAAACCTTTTCCTAGCTAATTTATCTACTATGGGTTGCCTCCCCGTAGTAGCGTAATATTTGAAAGCATGAATATACAATTAGTCGGAGGTAATAGGCTTGAGACTGTCTGTGCTGGATTTCGATTCTTGTTGATAGTTGATAGTCGGAGGTAATAGGCTTGAGACTGTCTGTGCTGGATTTCGATTCTTGTTGAAGTGCATCGTCAAGTACTGAAAACTATGTTGTGACCAAGATGGGCTCAGGATTGCACAAAGCGTCCATTCATACTGGAGGTCCCTAGGACTTCTTGCTGTCCGGTTCTAAGCCGGCTTAAGCTCTTCGGTGCAGACTTGAGAAGATGTGTTGGTCCCCGTCCTGCACTGGTAACCGGGACATTGCTTTTCCTGAGGCCAAAACAATTTCAATCATTTAAAGAATATGTAAACTGGAACTTGGAAATGTTACGACGTTAAAAATAACCATCGTACCGCCATTTTCACTGACAAATTCAGACAATTTGAACTGGACTTACATGATGAATAAGGAAGCTGATAAGTCTTGTTTAGGCTCGGAAGGTATTAACAATAGAACACTAATCACTCATTTTATGACTAAAAGTTCAGGGTATCAGTTATAGTAGTACATGCCTCCGTAAAACCAACTGGCGGAGATACTAGTGACTCAGTAATTTTACTTATAGTTACAGCAGCAAATAGACAGGGTCCCAAGTAGAAATATGGTGTTATTATTAGGAGATTTTAACGCCCAGGTAGGTAGAAATAGGGATAAATGGTATCCTAGTCTATGTAAATTTGGTGTAGGAAACGAAAACAGTAATGGCTACAGACTACTGCAATTTTGTAGGTCTAAAAATCTAGTTAAAACCAATACAGTGTTTGATCGTAAAATGGCCCATAAGTATTAACGTGATGGTAAGATAGCAAACCTTATTGAGTTATAGTAAACCGAAGATTAGCAGGATCAATACAAGAAACTAGGATGTATAGGAGTGCTATTATTGATGTTAAAAGTAAAGATAACCATCTATCAATGCCTAGGGTTAATTCAAACCTGCAATTTCGGAAGGGTAACTACCACCCTGGAAGTTATGATGTTGGGAGACTCCAGGATGAGAATTTGAGAGAAACCTTTCAAGAACAGTTGAATAGTAAACTGGGGAGTTTGTGGAGGATAGATGGAATAACATTCCATCCATCATTATTTTCCATTAGGAAAATAATTTGTGAAAATGCTGATGGCGTCTTAGGGAAGAAAGTTAGAAACGCAGCTAGGAATATAGGTGAAAAAGTTTTATGTTTAATACAGAGGAGAAGGGACTTGTACAAAAATCATCTGAGTGATAGGTAATATGAAAACAAGAGGAACGTAAAGAAAGTGGAGAAAGCATTAAAATATGAACTACGGAGGTGTGAAGTGGAGGCCATATGTAAAATTGCTGAAGATCTGGAAGATGCCGCTAGACGGCATAATAGAAAAATATTGTACTGGCATGTTAATAAATTGAGAGGGAGAAGTCAATCCGGACTTGTCTCAGTTAAAGATAGGAACGTGGCCACAATTAGTGATAAGGAAAGAGATAAAGAGAGAAGGGCAGAACATTTTGACAATGTTCTAAACCAAGACAGGGTTGCAGGAAAAGATATAGAGGAAAATGACAAAGTTTGTGATACCTTAGATGCGAAGGGAGATTTGTTTTGTGAGGAAGAATTAGCTACAATACTAAAAGGATTAAAAAATATTAAGGCCCCATTTATTGATACTGTGGTAAATGAGTTTCTTAATTATGGTGGTTCTGAGATTAGAAATAAGTTACTGATGATTATGAATATGGTTATTGAAAAAGGGGAAGCACCTAGTGATTTAGGAAAACCCTAATTAAACCACTGCATAAGAAATATGATAAGAGTGAGTGTGGTAATTTTCGAGGCATTAGCTTGGTTTCTATAGGTAGTAAATTATTCGGTAATGAACTTTTTAGACTGAGAGATGCCATAGACAAAATTATAAGAGAAGAAAAGTGCGGTTTTAGAAAGGGTAGAGGATATATCAAACAAATTTTCACTATTAAGACTTATAATTGGGAAGTGGCTTAGTCATCAAAGATCTATAGACCTCAGTTTTATAGACTACGAACAATCTTTCGATTCAGATGATAGAAGAGCTTTAGCGAAGGTCTTATACTTATATGGTATACACGACAAATACATTAGAGTAATTAGTGCTATGTGCGAGAGTAACACTGCTGCGATTAGGTAGGAAATGAGGTTAGCAGCTGGTTTCCTATTAAATCAGGAATAAGCAGGGCTGTGCTCTATCCCCCTTTATATAGATCATTTTGATGGACTTTATCTTAAGGAGCACAGGAAAGGCAATGGAAGAACACGGAATCGAATTGGGGGGAGAGGGGAAACTTTCCTGAACTTACATTATGCTGATGATTTATGCATCCTAGATGAAAGCGTGAGCAAAATGAATGGACTTATAGAGGTTTTACGATTTCAGGGTGCTAGAATAGGTTTGGACATCAATTATAAGGAGACTAAGTCGCTAAGGCTAGGAATAAGTGAAGATGAAAAATGTGACGTTGGGTAACGAAAAGATTGATCAGGTGGACCCCTCCACTTACCTTGGTAGTATTAAGTTTGAAAGAATAGGAAGATAAGTCTGCTAACCAAGATTAGAATATTGGAAGCTACAGTGATGACACTAGTCGAATATTGTTCTGAAGCAGGGACGGTCCAAAAAGTGGATAAAGATTTACTAGATGTTTTTCAGGAAAATTGCCTACGCTTCGTTTTGGGTACCCGCCTGACGCACCGTACTTGAAACAGTAGACTGTGCGATAAATGTGGTTCAGTTCCCCTTCCTTAGGCTGTAATGAGAGAAAGGTTGTGACTGCTAGGGCACGTTCTGCGGATGAAGGATGACATATTGCCAAAGATTTTCATTTTTGCCCAATCCCCTAGGGCTAATTGGAAAGCGGGTCGTCCACAGTTGTGGTGGGAGGATGTCATAGAAGTACAAGCTTGCATATATACATATTTAAAAAAAAATATAAATAAATAAAAACTCACCCGTTGTGTGTGACTAAAGTTTGTCGGAGTCCCAATTTTCTAAACATATCTATGACTGTTTCCATTGGAGTCTGATCCGTTATAGTTATAGGAGCCAAGTCAAGAATTCTTCTTAATTTCAATGGAGGGGGGCCAACCCATTGAGTTGGTAAAGTAGGACTAAATATAACTAAACTCTCTCTAGTAATACCATCTTGAGTACGCTTCGCATTTCCTAAAAAAAAAAAAAAAAAAAAAATGGGCGTATTATTGGTGATCAAGTTCTGACTTAGTTAGTAAAATTCGAACTTGTAATCTCGAAGAGTTTTTCAAAATTACGCAAAAGCATAACGAGATTAAGCAAAATGCTATAATTATCTTAATTATAATTGACTCCCTGCCCAATAAGACGAGTAAAACTCAAAATTGAATTTCATTGACTTGTAAACATTACATTCGAATATAGGTACTTAGAATGCTCTTTACCGACTAAAAGCAAGAGCAATCTTACTTATTTGTAATTTATTAAATAGGGTCCATATCACTCGCCTACTGTTGAGAATACAGACAAATCACACGACTCAGAGCCATATACTTTGAATGCAAGGGAGCTGGGCAAAGATTAAGACGACTGATTATCCTTTGTCACCCGTTCTAGTGAATTCCTTTATCTTTTGAAATCATAATTAACTGTTCTCCGTCCCAAAACACAGAAGCAGCATCCAGCCTATAACTTAGACGTTGAGACCCCGAAGAAGAAGAATTTAGCAATGGAGCTGTTGCGAGGATCCAAATAACAATTAGGATAAGATTATTTTCTAAATGACAAAAGAAAGTATTTATGGGAGCTGGTGTTCAGAGCTTTTCACTCTTTTTGTACACCAACTTGGAATAAATTTCAAAATCTCTACTTTACGTTTTCCGCATTGTTGTAAGTTCAGGCTAGACATGTCTTTGCTTTTAAAAATTCCATAAAGCTACCAAAGATGTAACGGATACATATAATCAGTAGATTCCAAGAAAAAAAAAGAATTGTTGTAACAAGGAACAATCAACGGTTTTAGAAAATGCTCGTAGTACCTGTACTTGCAGAGGATGAGGGGGTTCCACCTCGCCCGGCATCTGAACAAAGCTTCTGAATGACGGTCTCTCATGATGGCCGGTCTTGTGCCAATTCTTCGGCAAACTTTAGCCATTGCTTGTCCCATCTGTGGCCAAATATATGAAAACCCCCAGCAGGCTCCTAGTCTTGCCTAACGGTCGACCACCAATTTTTAAATTGCACTCCTTTTCTTCTATGCCATGGTGATAAGGGTTCAAAGTCAAGTATCTGTTTAATGAGGCGCTCGTTGGGGCGACGCAAAACGTGTCCAAGACAGCGAAGCCAGCGGAGCCTGATGAGGCTTGAGATTTTTTCGATGCTGAAACAGTGTCAGCGAATATCATCGTTCGGAGTTTGATCTGGCGTCCGAAAGCGTAAAATTCAACGTGAGCAACGGCGGTCAAAACCGTTTACGTCGCCTGCGTTGACGGGAAAGGAAAAAGGATTTAGTTGTCTGCGTATTGAAGTCCGTCACTTTGACATTTTTTTTATTCCTATATACACGGCGCCAGGTATTTAAGGGTAACTGATAAGCGGCTATTCCTTTACCTCGTTCCGAAACCTCGAGGTTTTAAATGTCTGTTGAACCTTCTTTTAAAGGAGTCAACTGAGGGGTTTGCAGGAATAATATCCCCAGAAAGATGTTCCAGATAGAAGTGCAATGCAGGATGAAGCTGTTCCTCAAGTACTCGGTTCTTGGCGTGTCATCCTTTAGATAATTGGACCGAGATGTGTCTTCCCTGCCTTGTGCCTCTGTGTCTGCCTTGAAGGCTGGAAAAAGGGGCAAAATGTAAGAGAGCTCGTCTGAGGGAGGCGAATTCATGTAATTGCAGAAAACAGCCATCGACGCTACATCGAACCTTTCATTTAAAGGCGGGATTGGGTCATGTTTGGAGGCGCAGCCCGCCCTATTTGCAATATTCTGGATCTTCTGGAGTGGCGTCTACAGCATTTTCGGAGGACAAGCATATAGCGGGCATTTATGTTCAGCCGTGGGCATAATGCAGGACTTGTATAGTGGAATAATCTAGCTGGATGGAAGAAGGTTTCGCAACGAAAAGTAAATCCCAGATTTATTGCACAGGAGGTTATCACCTAATCAAGGTGGTTATTCCAAAAGAGATCGTTGGAGAAATGAATCTCCAGTAGACGAAGCCCGTCGATTCTCTTTACAGTTTCGTTTTTGAAAATGAGGTTTATGTATATGAGGAAAAGCGTAGGTTCCAAGACACCGCCCTGGGGAACCCCTGCTTTTACTGAATATATGCGGAAAATAAATCCGTCGAGGACAACTCGCAGTGATCAATCAGAAAGTACGCTACCAATCAATTTTAATAGACATCCACGAAGACCGTACGCATGGAGTTTCTTCAGCAGGCCACGACGACATTTCTACCAACTACTATTCCTTCAAATCAATGTAGGGCATGGTTGAGGATCCAACCGATATAATAGTTACAGAGAACCGGTGAGAGCATATAGCCTTTTTTACCCCCCCCCCCCCCACTCCACATCGAACAATGACGACTCTTCCCCATGGACTCTAACTCGGGATACACATCCTTCGTAATAAGCTTCGAATATGTCAGCAAATTCTTGTGGCATGGCATCTCCAAGGAGAATCTTCCAAGCCATATAAGGAGGGGTAGAAGATGAGTTCAACCAGTCAATAAAAAGATTATGAACACAAGATTATGGGTCTAAGCACATACATCAACAATTTTCTAAATTTAAATGAATTTAGTAAATCAAAGTAAATGAACTGATTAACAACTTGATTGTCTCATTCCGAAACTTTCACTATAATAATCCTTTGAACTGTTTACTGTGTGATATAACGATGAAAAAAACAGAGAAATAAATAGCTAGGTTTCCGGTTCCAAGGTTTTAACAAGTATTGCAGGAACTGTGACCATTGAGGCACAGTTGCAGAGCCACATTTACAACTATATGACACAGGAGATATTCTGTCTCACTTTTGCCTTGAATTTGGACAACAAAGAAATTAAGTTCTACGTGGACGAAGTAACGACAAAACGGACACATTGAAGCTGGTATGCACAATTGAGGAATTACTTCAATTGGTTATTAAAAGGGTAATTTTCGACTAGATAAAATTCAATTATTGGTAAGCTTAATCTTTTTAATCAATAACAAATCGATTACTAAAATTTTCAATCCAATTGCAATTATATTTCAATAAAAAGTGGCAAAAAGAAAACAATCATAATGTACGCGCCTTATTCGGTGTGTTCAAAGAATATACGGTACACTAAAAAACTTATTACGATCAGTTCACCAGTTCCCTACACAAAGCAACCCTGTACAGAGCAGTATAACTTCAGGGTAAAAAAAGGGATGGGAGTAGGGTATTGCAATGGTTGAATGCCCACTCCACAACTCAACAACAATATCTGAAAGTACAAAGGAGATCAAAATAAAAACATTTTTTTTTCTCCCTTGATCCATTTTAAGTTTATTGATGCTCTAAAATCACAATTTTCTAAGACTTCCGATTGTTTCAAAATTATGAAGTTTTTAATGCAGTGTCAAGTTTTTATCAGTGCTGCCACGTTAAAACTAATTTGTTGAATTTGACAACGTTCTTCTTCTGTAGAAATTCAAATATTAAAAGTCTGTTGATTCCCAAGGACAACAACACTTTCAAAGGTGTAGTTGCCATCTCTCAGTGAAAATTAAACTCCCGATGCCCCTGGTGCTAATCATCATCTAAATGGTCTTTTGTTCTTTCAGAAGCTCATTTAAGCGTGGTTATCTTTTACCATTTTTCTAAGATAATTTGTGCGTTTCGAATGGAAAAACTAGTTAATTAAGAAAGCAAAGCAAAGCAAAGCAAAAAAAAAAAAAAAAAAAAAATCTTCAAGACGTTGAGTTGACTCATCGACAAGCTCAGACACAGGTAAATTTTCGGCAGTTCATATTACTGACTTACG
This sequence comes from Artemia sp. Qi Xiang Cuo, assembly GCF_049724085.1. Lineage (NCBI taxonomy): Eukaryota > Metazoa > Arthropoda > Branchiopoda > Anostraca > Artemiidae > Artemia > Artemia sp. Qi Xiang Cuo. The sequence goes on from NC_142806.1 coordinate 38,522,160, forward strand.
AATAAACTGAACATACTACTCGATGCCTTTTTTTATGCTCTTTAGGAATATGATAATCATTTTTGTCGGAAATGAATTTTACCCCCTCCCCTATATATACCAATTCAGGGTATATATTTGCAAATTATGAGGGTGGGGGCAAAGTTTAAACTTACCTCTCATTTGCATCAGAACTAACTTTACGCCACCCCCCTAATGTGCAAATATATACCCTGAATTAGTATATATAGAGGTGGGGTGAAATTCATTTCCGACAAAAATGATGGTTATATTTGGAAAGAGCATAAAAAAATGCATCGAGAAGTATGTTTACTTTATTCGTAAGTCAATAATATGAACTGCCGAAAACATACCCAGACAGACGCCTGGACAGGATTGCCTGTCCAGGCGTATGTTAACGATTCATTGACTTTCGTAAACTGCGTAGTTTTGGCATCGGCCAGAACATGAAGGGCCACACTCCCGCGCAGAAGTACAACCTCTTTTTGTGTTTTCATTTTTCCTGTTATTTAATAAGGTCATTTTTATAAGTTCAAAAAAACAATAACACAGTTTCTCAAATTTTACTTTTCCTATATTTATCTCCTAATTTAGGTCCACATTTCTGGAAAGTTTCGATCCAATCTTTTGTTTTAGGAGAATTCGTCTCCTATTTTGATAAGGTTATGACACAATACATCACCAGGATTCTGAGTACAGATAAAAGTTACCAGTTCGGTTGTACCTGGTATCCAGTTTGGTTGGGGGGTATCCAGTTCGGCTGGGGGGTATCTTGGGGAGGAATAACCCCCCCCCCCCACCTAGTATCGATCTTGGTGGCCTGAAGTGGCAATTAAATACTAGCGTCTCTAGGAGGTTCCAATAAGAAGAGAGGCCTTCTTCTTCTCCGGGACAGATTTTCTGTAGATTAGAAGGATATACTCGGATATACTTGTTTTACTCGGGAAGTGGAGTGTAAGCCTCATCAGCTCTGTGGCCCCCTCCTTTACCCCTTAACACCAATTTTTCCTAACTCTTTGATATATACGCTTGTTTAAGTTTTCGTCAGCCGTAATTGACGAATAAATTGTAAGAAACAAACAATTACATTTTATTACGATTATTTTCATCTCAGAAAATTGACTGCGACTTGATTACATTTTAATTGAAAAACATACAATTGCTTGGAATGGTATGATTATTCGATTATAAAGTTTCCGTTTTAATTACAGGGTATTATAGCTAAGTGAGAAATCATCGTAGACTATTTAGAGAGGGCTCATTAGAAGGGAAATTAAAACTCTAGTCTGTGGCGTATCCAGAGGAAGGGGGAATACTGAGTTTGACTCCATCTCTAAATGTTGTTCCGGCTCTTAAGCTGGTAGAAAAAAAAGAAGGTTAAAAGGTTATTTTTCCTTAAAAAATAAAAACTCCGACCCGTAAATTGGTCTTACAGTCCAGGCAAGAAACACTTAAGCCTCCCTCCCCCTCATGATCAAAAATTATTTTTGTTCGTTAAAGCAACGATTTTGACTCAAATAAAGCCAAAGTGCTATTGAGCACCAATCATGAGATATCTAGTCGACTTATAACTATCAAAAAATTATCTTTACAGCAGTAGAAAGGCCTTATTGACTCCCGTCCGAACCACGTGGTAGCACCATATTTGGGCATAGAGTCCCTAGGGAGAACACCTGTGCTTTCAGTCCCAATCCCACACCATATATGGGCATGGAATCCCCAGGGAGAACACGTTTCCGAGGATTGTCTCCGGGCGAAGTCTAATAATGTCTTTGATATATTTCCAAGGAGAATTATTTCTAGGTAAATGTTTATTAATGTCTTTGGAGTTCTTTCAGGAGAATTGTTCCGGGCAAATGTTTTGAACTGAGAGATGAAAAGATTAGCGTAGAAAAGGGTTTCGTTGTTATTTAAAATGTGACAGCGCAGGGATGTCATAAACAAAAGGAACACGCAGAAATTACTTTTAGGGGTTATTTGGGCGAAACCGTTTTAGACATTTTAGGGAATTATTTCGGCGAAACAGTTAGAGACATTTTAAAAGATGATTTTAGAAGAGGATTTGAGGCTGAAACTCTGTGGTCGTTATAATACAAAAGTTCCATTTGAACAGTGTCGTGAGGTCCCCTACCCCAACCCCAAAGGGCACCGATCCCCCTACCCCACCCCTGCAGGCAGCTCCCCGTCCCCCAAGGTCCCGGAGCCCCCATTTTTTAATATTTTTTAATTTGAGCATTTTGGGACACACAAGGGCCCCACCCCCCAACTTTTGACTCCCCCTCACAACATTAGTGTTTTGTCATGGTTTACCCTATCACAGTTACATTCTCTTGATTTTTCAAAGTTCATTTTGTATTTCTTTCATTGAAATGCAAGAGTTGGATTATTTCAGTAGTGTTTTGTCAAGGTTTATCTTGTCAGAGTTACATTCTCTAGATTTTCAACGTTCATTGCGGATCTATTTCATTGAAATACAAGAGTTGGAATATTTCTGTAGTGTTTTGTTGTAATTTATCTTACCGCAAGTACATTTTCTTGATTTTTCAAAGTTCGTTTTGATTTTTTTCATTCAAATGCAAGAGTTGGATTATTTCAGTAGTGTTTTATCGTGGTTTACCTTGTCACAGTTACATTCTCTTGATTTTTCAAAGTTCATTTTGGATTTCTTTCGCTGAAATGCAAGAGTTGGAATAATTCAGTAGGGTTTTGTCGTGGTTTACCCTGTTATACTTTCATTCTCGTGATTTTTCAAAGTTCATTTTGAATTTCTTTCGTTGAAATGCAAGAGTTGCAATATTTCAGTAGTGTTTTGTAGAGGTTTATCGTGTCACAGTTACATTCTCTTGATTTTTCAAAGTTCATTTTGATATTTTTTCATTGAAATGCAAGAGTTGGATTATTTCAGTAGTGTTTTATCGTGGTTTACCCTGTCACAGCTACATTCTCTTGATTTTTCAAAGTTCATTTTGGACTTCTTTCGTTGAAAAGCAAGAGTTGGAATAATTCAGTAATGTTTTTGTCGTGGTTTACCCTGTCACACTTTCATTCTCTTGATTTTTCAAAGTTCATTTGAATTTCTTTCATTTAAATGCAAGAGTTGGAATATTTTAGTAGTGTTTTCTCGTGGTTTACATTGTCACAATTACATTCTCTTGATTTTTCAAAGTTCATTTGAATTTCTTTCATTGAAATGCAAGAGTTAGATTATTTCAGTAGTGTTTTGTTGTGGTTTACCATGTCACAGTTACATTCTCTTGATTTTTCAAAGTTCATTTTGAATGTCTTTCATTGAAATGCAAGAGTTGGAATATTTCAGTAGTGTTTTGTCATGGTTTACCTTGTCACAGTTACATTCTCTTAATTTTTCAAAGATCATTTTGGTTTTCTTTCGTTGAAATGCAAGAGTTGGAATATTTCAGTATTGTTTTGTTGTGGTTTACCATGTCATAGTTACAATTTCTTGATTTTTCAAAGTTAATTTCTAATTTATTTCGTTGAAATGCAAGAGTCGGAATGTTTCAGTAGTGTTCTATTGTGGTTTACCATGTCACACTTACGTTCTTTTGACTTTTCAAATTTCATTTTGAATTTCTTTAATTGAAATGCAAGAGTTGGATTATTTAAGTAGTGTTTTGTCGTTGTTTACCTAGTCACAGTTACATTCTCTTGATTTTTCAAAGTTCATTTGAATTTCTTTAATTGAAATTCAATAGTCGGATTACTTCAGTAGTTTTTCGTCGTGGCTTACCTTTTCACAGTTACATTCACTGGATTTTTCAAAGTTCATTTTGAATTTAATTCTTTGAAATGTTAGAGTTGGACTATTTCAGTAGTGTTTTATCGTGGTTTACCTTGTCACAGTTACATTCTATTATTTTTTCAAAGTTCATTTTGAATTTCTTTCATTGAAATACAAGAGTTGGATTATTTCAGTAGTGTTTTGTCATGGTTTACCTTGTCACAGATACATTCTCTTGATTTTTCAAAGTTCATTTTGGATTTCTTTCGTTGAAATACAAGAGTTGGAATATTTCAGTAGTGTTATGTCATTGTTTACCATATCACAGCTACATTCTCTTGATTTTTCAAAGTTCATTTTGAATTTCTTACGTTGAAATGCAAGAGTTGGAATATTTCAGTAGTGTTTTGATGTAGTTTACCTTGTCACAGCTAAATTCTCTTAATTTTTCAAAGTTCATTTTGGATTTCTTTCGTTGATATGCAAGAGTTGGAATATTTCACTAGTGTTTTGTCGTGGTTTACCTTGTCACCGTTACATTCTCATAATCTTTCAAAAGTTAATATTTGGTTTATTTCGGTGAAAAGCGACACTTAGACAATTTCAGTAGTTTTTTTATGTGGTTTTCCTAGTCACAGTTACATTCTCTTGATTTTTCAATGTTCATTTCTTTTTTCTTTATTTGAAATGCAAGAGTTGGAATATTTCAATAGTGCTTTGTCATGGTTTACCTTGTCACACTTACATTCTCTTAATTTTTCAAAGTTCATTTTGGATTTCTTTCGATGAAATGCAAGAGTTGAAATATTTCAATAGTGTTTTGTTATGGTTTACCTTGTCACACTTACATTCTCTTAATTTTTCAAAGTTCATTTTGGTTTTCTTTCGATGAAATGAAAGAGTTGGAATATTTCAGTAGTGTTTTGTCATGGTTTACCTAGTCACAGTTACATTCTCTTAATTTTTTAAAGTTCTTTTTGGATTTCTTTCGTTGAAATGCAAGAGTTGGAATATTTCAGTAGTGTTTTGTCATGGTTTACCTTGTCACAGTTACATTCTCTTAATTTTTCAATGTTCATTTTGAATTTCTTTCCGTTGAAATGCAAGAGTTGGAATATTTCAGTAGTGTTTTGTAATGGTTTACCTTGTCACAGATACATTCTCTTGATTTTTCAAAGTTCATTTCAAATTTCTTTCATTGAAATGCAAGAGTTGGAATATTTCAGTAGTGTTTTGTTATAGTTTACCTTGTCACAGTTACATTCTCTTAATTTTTCAAAGTTCATTGAATTTCTTTCGTTGAAATGCAAGAGCTGGAATATTTCAATAGTGTTTTGTCATGGTTTACCTTGTCACAGTCACATTCTCTTAATTTTTCAAAGTTCATTTTGAATTTCATTCGTTGAAATGCATGAGTTGGAATATTTCAGTAGTGTTTCGTCATGGTTTACCTCGTCAAAGATACATTCTATTGATTTTTCAAAGTTCATTACGAATTTCTTTCATTGAAATGCAAGAGTTGGAATATTTCAGTAGTGTTTTGTCGTGGTTTACCTTGTCACAGTTACATTCTCTTGATTTTCCAAAGTTCATTTGATTTTGTTTCATTGAAATGCAAGAGTTGGATTATTTCAGTAGTGTTTTGTTGTGCTTTACCTTGTCACAGTTACACTCTCTTAATTTTTCAAGGTTCAATTTTAATTTCTTTCGTTGAAATGCAAGAGTTAGAATATCTCAGTAGTGTTTTTTCATGGTTTACCTTGTCACAGTTACATTCTCTTGATTTTTCAAAGTTCATTTTGAATTTCTTTCATTGAAATGAAAGAGTTGGAATATTTCATTAGTGTTTTATCGTGGTTTACCTTGTCACAGTTACATTCTCTTAATTTTTTAAAGTACATTTTTAATTTCTGTCGTTGAAATGCAAGAGTTAGAATATTTCAGTAGTGTTTTGTCATGGTTTACCTTGTCACAGATACATTCTCTTGATTTTTCAAAGTTCATTTTGAATTTCTTTCATTGAAATGGAAGAGTTGGATTATTTCAGTAGTGTTTTGTCTTGGTTTACCTTGTCACAGTTACATTCTCTTAATTTTTCAAAGTTCATTTTGAACTTTTTTCGTTGAAATGCAAGAGTTGGAATATTTCAGTAGTGTTTTGTCATGGATTACCATGTCACAGTTACATTCTCTTGATTTTTCAAAGTTTATTTCGAATTTCTTTCATTGAAATGCAAGAGTTGGAATATGTCAGTAGTGTTTTGTCATGGTTTACCTTGTCACAATTACATTCTCTTGATTTTTCAAAGTTCGTTTGAATTTCTTACATTGTAATGCAAGAGTTGGATTATTTCAGTTGTGTTTTGTTGTGCTTTACCTTGTCACAGTTACATTCTCTTAATTTTTCAAAGTTCATTTTGAATTTCTTTCGTTGAAATGCAAGAATTCGAATATTTCAGTAGTGTTTTGTCATGGCTTACTTTGTCACAGTTATATTCTCTTGATTTTCAAAGTTCATTTTGAATTTCTTTCTTTGAAATGCAAGAGTTGGAATATTTCAGTAGTGGTTTGTTGAGGTTTACCTTGTCACAGTTACATTCTCTTAATTTTTCAAAGTTCATTTAGGATTTCTTTCGTTGAAATACAAGAGTTGGAATATTTCAGTAGTGTTTTGTTGTGGTTTACCTTAACACAGTTACATTCTCTTAATTTTTCAAAGTTCATTTTGAATTTCTATCGTTGAAATGCAAGAGTTGGAATATTTGAGTAGCGTTTTGTCATGGTTTACCTTGTCACAGTTAAATTTTCTCGATTTTTCAAAGTTCATTTTGAATTTCTTCCGGTGAAATGCAAGAGTTGGAATATTTCAGTAGTTTTGATATGGTTTACCTTGTCACACTTACATTCCCTTGATTTTTCATTGTTCATTTTGAATTTCTTTCATTGAAATGCAAGAATTAGAATATTTCAGTAGTGTTTTGTCATAGTTTACCATGTAACAGTTACATTCTCTTGATTTTTCAAGGTTCATTTTGAATTTCTTTCAATGAAATGCAAGAGTTGGATTATTTCAATAGTGTTCTGTCGTGGTTTACATTGTCACAGTTACATTCTCTTAATTTTTCAAAGTTCATTTTGAATTTCTATCATTGAAATGCAAGAGTTGGAATATTTCGGTAGTGTTTTGTCATGGTTTACCTTGTCACAGTTACATTCTCTTAATTTTTCAAAGTTCATTTTGAATTTCTTTCGATGAAATGCAAGAGATGGAATATTTCAATAGTGTTTTGTCGTGGTTTACCTTGTCACAGTTACATTCTCTTAATTTTTCAAAGTTCATTTTGAATTTCTTTCGATGAAATGAAAGAGTTGGAATATTTCAATAGTGTTTTGTCATGGGTTACCTTGTCACACTTACATTCTCTTAATTTTTCAAATTTCATTTTGGTTTTATTTCGGTGAAATGCAAGAGTTGGAATATTTCAGTAGTGTTTTGATGAGGTTTACCTTGTCACAGCTACATTCTCTTGAATTTTCAAAGTTCATTTTGGTTTTATTTCGGTGAAATGCAAGAGTTGGAATATTTCAGTAGTGTTTTGTTGTGGTTTACCATGTCACACTTACATTCTCTTAATTTTTCAAAGTTCATTTTGGATTACTTTCGTGGAATGCAAGAGTTGGAATATTTCAGTAGTGTTTTGCTGTGCTTTACCTTGTAACAGTTACATTATCTTAATTTTTCAAAGTTAATTTTGAATTTCTTTCGTTGAAATGCAAGAGTTGGAATATTTCAGTAGTGTTCTGTTTTGGTTCACCTTATTACAGTTACATTTTCTTTATTTTCCAAAGTTCATTTTGAATTTCTTTCATTGAAATGCAAGAGTTGTATTATTTCAGTAGTGTTTTGTCATGGCTTACTTTGTCACAGTTACATTCTCTTGATTTTCAAAGTTCATTTTGAATTTCTTTCATTGAAATGCAAGAGTTGGAATATTTCAGTAGTGTTTTGTTGAGGTTTACCTTGTCACAGTTACATTCTCTTAATTTTTCAAAGTTTATTTTGGATTTCTTTCATTGAAATTAAAGAGTTGGAATATTTAAGTAGTGTTTTGTTATGGTTTACCTTGTCACAGTTACATTCTCTTAATTTTTAAAAGTTCATTTTTAATTTCTTTTCTTTTAAATGAAAGAGTTGGAATATTTCAGTATTGTTTTGTCATGGTTTACCTTGTCACAGATACATTCTCTTGATTTTCCAAAGTTAATTTTGAATTTTATTCGTTGAAATTCAAGAGTTGGAATATTTAAGTAGTGTATTGTCGTGGTTTACCTTGACACTATTAATTCTCTTGATTTTTCAAAGTTCATTTTGGATTTCTTTCGTTGAAATGCAAGAGTTGGAATATTTCAGTCGTGTTTTGTGATGGTTTACCTTGTCAAAGTTACATCCTCTTGATTTTTAAAAGTTAATTTTGGATTTCTTTCGTGAAATGCAAGAGTTGGAATATTTCAGTGGTGTTTTGCCGTGGTTTACTTTGTCAAAGTTACATTCTATTAATTTTTCAAGCCTAACCTAACCTAACAAAAATCAATAAAATGTAACTGTGTCAAGGTAAAGCACATCAAAACATATTTCAACGAAAGAAATCCACAATGAACTTTGAAAAATCAAGAGAATGTAACTGTGACAAAGTAAACCACGACAAAACACTACTGAAATATTTCAACTCTTAAATTTAAACTAAAGCAATACAAAATGAAATTTTAAAAATTCAGAGAATGTAACTGTGACAAAGTAAACCACGGCAAAACACTACTGAAATATACCAACTCTTGCATTTAATGAAAGAAATCAAAAATGAACTTTGAAAAATAAAAAGAATGTAACTGTGACAAGGTAAACCACGACAAAACACTACTGAAATATTCCAACTCTTGCATTTCAACGAAAGAAATCCAAAATTAACTTTGAAAAATCAATAGAATGTAACTGTGACAGGGTAAACCACGACAAAACACTACTTAAATATTCCAACTCTTGCATTTCAACGAATAAAATTCAAAATTAACTTTGGAAAATCAAGAGAATGTATCTGTGACAAGGTAAACCCTGACAAAACACTACTGAAATATTCCAACTCTTGCATTTCAAAGAAAAGAAATTTAAATGAACTTTGAAAAATTAAGAGAATGTAACTGTGACAAGGTAAACCATGACAAAACACTACTGAAATATTCCAACTCTTGCATTTCAATGAAAGAAATCCAAAATGAAATTTTAAAAATCAAGAGAATGTAACTGTGACAAGGTAAACCTCAACAAAACACTACTGAAATATTCCAACTCTTGCATTTCAATGAAAGAAATTCAAAATGAACTTTGAAAATCAAGAGAATGTAACTGTGACAAGGTAAGCCATGACAAAACACTACTGAAATATTAGAATTCTTTCATCTCAACTAAAGAAATTCAAAATGCTCTTTTGAAAATCAAGACAATGCTACTGTGATAAGTTAGTCCAAAACCGAACACTACTGAAATATTCCAAATCTTGCATTTCAACGAAAGAAATTCAAAATAAAATTTGAAAAATTAAGAGAATGTAAATGTGACTAGGTAAACCACGACAAAACACTATTGAAATATTCCAACTCTTGCATTTCATCGAAAGAAATCCAAAATGAACTTTGAAAAATTAAGAGAATGTAAGTGTGACAAGGTAAGCCGCATCAAAACACTACTGAAATATTCCAACTCTTGCATTTCACCAAAATAAAACCAAAATGAAATTTGAAAAATTAAGAGAATGTAAGTGTGACAAGGTAAACCATGACAAAACACTATTGAAATGTTCCAACTCTTGCATTTCATCGAAAGAAATTCAAAATGAACTTTGAAAAAATAAGAAAATTTAACTGTGACTAGTTAAACCACGACAAAACACTACTGAAATATTCCATCTCTTGCATTTCATCGAAATAAATCCAAAATTAACTTTGAAAAATTAAGAGAATGTAACTGTGAAAAGGTAAACCACGATAAAACACTACTGAAATATTCCAACTCTTGCATTTCAATGATAGAAATTCAAAATGAACTTTGAAAAATTAAGAGAATGTAATTGTGACAAGATAAACCATATCAAAACACTACTGAAATATTCCAACTCTTGCATTTCACCGAAAGAAATTCAAAATGAACTTTGAAAAATCAAGAAAATGTAACTGTGACAAGGTAAACCATGACAAAACACTACTGAAATATTCCAACTCTCGCATTTCAACCAAATAAATTCAAAATGAACTTTGAAAAATTAAGATAATGTAACTGTGTATAGGTAAACCGCAACAAAACGCTACTGAAATATTCCAACTCTTGCATTTCAATGAAAGAAATCCGAAATGAACTTGGAAAAATTAAGAGAATATAAGTGTGACATGGTAAACCACAACAAAACACTACTGAAATAATCCAACTCTTGCATTTCAATGAAAGAAATTCAAAATGAACTTTGAAAAATCAAGAGAATGTAACTGTGACAAAGTAAGCCATGACGAAACACTACTGAAATATTCCAACTCTTGCATTTCAACGAAAGAAATTCAAAATGAACTTTGAAAAATTAAGAGAATACAACTGTGACAAGGTAAAGCACAACAAAACACTACTGAAATAATCCAACTCTTGCATTACAATGTAAGAAATTCAAATGAACTTTGAAAAATCCAGAGAATATATCTATGACATGGTAAACCACGACAAAACACTACTTAAATATTCCAACTCTTGCATTTCAATGAAAGAAATTCAAAATGAACTTCGAAAAATCAAGAGAATGTAACTGTGACAAGGTAAACCATGACAAAACACTACTGACATATTCTAATTCTTGCATTTCAACGACAGCAATTAAAATGAACTTTGAAAAATTAAGAGAATGTAACTGTGACAAGGTAAACCACGATAAAACAGTATTGAAATAATCCAACTATTGCATTTCAATGAAAGAAATTCAAAATGAACTTTGAAAAATCAAGAGAATGTAACTGTGACAAGGTAAACCATGACAAAACACTACTGAGATATTCTAACTCTTGCATTTCAACGAAGGAAATTAAAAATAAACTTTGAAAAATTAGGAGAGTTTAACTGTGACAAGGTAAAGCACAACAAAACACTACTGAAATAATCCAACTCTTGCATTTCAATGAAAAAAATTCAAATGAACTTTGAAAAATCAAGAGAATGTAACTGTGACAAGGTAAACCACGACAAAACACTACTAAAACATTCCAACTCTTGCATTTAAATGAGAGAAATTTGAAATGAACTTTGTAAAATCAATAGAATGTATCTGTGACAAGGTAAACCATGACAAAACACTACTGAAATATTCTAGCTCTTGCATTTCAACGAAAAAAATTCAAAATGAACTTTGAAAAATTAAGAGAATGTAATTGTGACAAGGTAAACCATGACAAAACACTACTGAAATATTCAAACTCTTGCATTTCAATGAAAGAAATTCAAATGAACTTTGAAAAATTAAGAGAATGTAACTGTGACAAGGTAAACCACAACAAAACATTACTGAAATAATCCAACTCTTGCATTTCAATGAAAGAAATTCGAAATGAACTTTGAAAAATCAAGAGAATGTATCTGTGACAAGGTAAACCATGACAAAACACTACTGAAATATTCCAACTCTTGCATTTCAACGAAAGAAATCCAAATAGAACTTTGAAAAATCAAGAGAACGTAACTCTGACAATGTAAACCACAACAAAACAATACTTACATATTCCAACCCGTGCACTACAAAGACAGAAAACCAAAATGATCTTTTGAATGATAATGAGAACATACGTGTGACAAGGAATACAATGACAAAATGCTACTGGAATATTCCAATTCTTGCATTTCAATGATAGAAATCCAAAATGAACTTTGAAAAATTAAGAGAATGTAACTGTTACAAGGTAAACCACAACATAACACTACTGAAATATTCCAACTCTTGCATTTCAAAGAAAGAAATCCAAAATGAACTTTGAAAAATTAAGAGAATGTAACTGTGACATGGTAAACAATGACAGAACACTACTGAAATAATCCAACTCTTGTAGTTAAATAAAAGAAATTCAAAATGAACTTTGAAAAAATAATAGAATGTAACTGTGACAAGGTAAACCACGATAAAACACTAGTGAAATATTCCAACTCTCACATTTCAACGAATGAAATTCAAAATGAACTTTGAAAAATCCAGAGAACGTAACTGTGACAAGGTAAGCCATGACAGAACACTACTGAAATAATTCAACTCTTCCATTTCAATGAAAGAAATTCAAATGAACTTTGAAAAATCAATATAATGTAATTGTGACAAGGTAAACCACGACAAAAGACTACAGAAATATTCCAACTAGAGCATTTCAATGAAATAAATTCGAAATGAACTTTGACATATAAAGAGAATGTAACTCTGACAAGGTAAACCACAACAAAACACTACTGAAACATTCCAAGTCTTGCATTTCAACTAAAGAAATTCAGAATGTACTTTGAAAAATCAAGAAAATGTAACTGTGACATTGCAAACCACAACAAAACACTACTGAAATATTCCAACTCTTGCATTTAAACGAAAGAAAACCAAAATGATCTTTGAAAAATTAAGAGAATGTAACTGTGACAAGGTAAACCATGACAAAACACTACTGAAATATTCCAACTCTTGCATTTCAATGAAAGAAATTCAAAATCAACTTTGAAAAATCAAGAGAATGTAACTGTGACAGGGTAAACCACAACAAAACACTACTGAAATATTCCAACTCTTGCATTTCACCGAAAGAAATTCAAAATGAACTTTGAAAATAGAAATGTAACTGTGACAAGAAAAAACACTATGAAATATCAACTCTTGCATTTCAAGAAGAAATTCAAAATGAACTTTGAAAAATAAGACAATGTAACTGTGACAAGGTAAACCACGACAAAACACTACTGAAATATTCCAACTCGTGCATTTCAACGAAAGAAATTCAAAATGAACTTTGAAAAATAAAGAGAATGTAACTGTGACAAGGTAAAGCACAACAAAACACTACTGAAATAGTCCAACTCTTGCATTTCAATGAAAGAAATTCAAATGAACTTTGAAAAATTAAGAAAACGTAACTCCGACATGGTAAATCACGACAAACACTACTGAAATATTCCAACTTTTGCACTTTAATGGAGGAAATTCAAATGAACTTTGAAAATTCAAGAGAATGAAAGTGTGACATGATAAAACACGACAAAAGCACTATTGAATTATTCCAACTCTTGCATTTCAACGAAAAAAATCCAAACTGAACTTTGAAAAATCAAGAGAATGTAGCTGTGACAGGGTAAACCACGATAAAACACTACTTAAATAATACAATTCTTGCATTTCAATGAAAAAATATCAAAATGAACTTTGAAAAATCAAGAGAATGTAACTATGACACGATAAACCACTACGAAACACTACTGAAATATTCCAACTCTTGCATTTCAACGAAAGAAATTCAAAATGAACTTTGAAAAATCACAAGAATGAGAGTGTGACAGGGTAAACCACGACAAAACACTACTGAATTATTCCAACTCTTGCATTTCAAAGAAAGAAATCCAAAATGAACTTTGAAAAATCAAGAGAATGTAACTGTGACAAGGTAAACCACGATAGAAAACTACTGAAATAATCCAACTCTTGCATTTCAATGAAAGAAATCAAAATGAACTTTTAAAAATCAAGAAAATGTAACTGCGACACGATAAACTACAACAAAACACTACTCAAATATTCCAACTCTTGCATTTCAATGAAAGAAATCCGCAATGAACGTTGAAAATCAAGAGAATGTAACTGTGACAAGGTAAACCTTGACAAAACACTACTGAAATAATCCAACTCTTGCATTTCAATGAAAGAAATTCAAAATGAACTTTGAAAATCAAGAGAATGTAACTGTGACAAGGTAAGCCATGACAACTCTTGCATTTCAACGAACGACATCCAAAATGAACTTTGAAAAATTAAGAGAATGTAACTGTGATATGGTAAACCGTGCCAAAACACTAATCTTGTGAGGGAGAGTCAAAAGTTGGGGGGTGGGGCCCTTGTGTGTCCCAAAATGCGCAAATTAAAAAATATTAAAAAGGGGGGCTCAGGGACCTTTGGGGACCGGGGGCTTCCTTCGGGGTTGGGGTAGGGGGATCGGATCCCTTTGGGGTTGGGGTAGGGGACCTCACGAAACTGTTCAAGTGGAACTTGTGTATTATAACCACCATAGAGTTTCACCCTTAAATCTTCTTCTAAAACATCTTCTAAAATCATCTTTTAAAATGTCTCTAACTGTTTCGCCGAAATAATTCCCTAAAATTTCTAAAACGGTTTCGCTCAAGTAACCCCTAAACGTAATTTCTGCGTGTTCCTTTTGTTTTTGACATCCCTGCGCTGTCACATTTCAAATTACTAGGAAACCGTTTCCCGCGTTAATCTCTTCATCTCTAAGATCAAAACATTCGCCCGGAAACAATTCTCCTGGAAGAACTCCAAAGACATTAATAAACATTCGCCCGGAAACAATTCTCCTTGGAAATACATCAAAGAAATTAATAGACTTTGCCCGGAGACAATTCTCGGAAACGTGTTCTCCCTGGGGATTCCATGCCCATATTTGGTGTGGGATTGGGACTGAAAGCACAGGTGTTCTCCCTAGGGACTCTATGCCCAAATATGGTGCTACCACGTGGTTCGGACGGGAGTCAATAAGGCCTTTCTACTTACAGCCCTTTTGTTACAGAGGAAGCACTTCTGCGCGGTGACGTGGTCGTCCCTAAAGAGATAATTCGCCAAATCTCTTAACTTTTGACGTGGATTGAAACTTGAATTATCGGATTATCAACAAAATGGTGAGATCTATTAATAAGCTTATCCCCCTGGTTATTAGCAAACACCAATAAGAGAGTTAGACGTAAAATGCTTCCTTTGGGAGCTTCAGATAGCACTGGGCTTTTCTTCGAAATAAAAAGGTGAAGAACGATGATCGTTGGAGAAGAAAATCTGGAGAGACCTGAAACAGTTGACTATTAACTCAATAGTCCTGAAGTTTGTAAAAGAGAACAGCATGTTGAACATAATTGAAAGCCTTTACAATGACAAAGGAGATAAGGCAAACGGCATGCTTCTAAGAAAGAAGCTCAGTCCAATCCTAGGTCTGTACAACCAGATGAAAAAACGTAGATTCTTTTTCTTCTTAAACGGTAATGTGTATCAACTAACAACCCATTCGATTTAAGATACTAAGGATAGGATAAAAGGACAAAGATCCTCCTGAGCAATTGCTGGTGCATAGGGCGTCGAGTTGACGTTTCAGTTGCTGGGTGTTTTTACAGCGACAAGTAGCAAGCTTGTCGGCCAACCTTGCTGCAGCGGGGTTCGAACCATGGTGCTCTTAGATACTAAAGCACGAGTTATTAATGACATTCTCGTATGCTTTTCCTACCCAGGGCAGCAGGCTTAATTGGTCAGTACTAATAAGTAGGAACGGTATTTTGGGCTGCATTTACCCCAGGATCAAAAGCCTTACAGAAATACAACTGGGTGAGTGTACTAAGTACCTAGTTGGGTAATTTAAAATTACCTAAAATTGCACATTTAGAATCTGAATAATGAAGCAGATTCTTTTGTGTAGGTATTGTAACAGAATATGTAATTACAAAGTTTCGGTTGCTATGAACAAGTCGCTTTTTATTCCCAATAAATAAAAAATAAATTTTTTTTTTTTTTGCTGAAAGTAAGGAGCAACATTATAACTTAAAATGCACAGAAATAATTCAGTATATGAGGGGGGCTGCCCCCTCCTCAACCTCTCGCTTGTAACTCTAGTGTTTTAGTGCTTTAAAGAAGCTTATTACTTAATTCAACGACCCTGTGTTCCAGGAGTCGTTCTTAAAGAATTGGGACAAAAAGTCAAACTTCAGCGTTAAGAGCAAGGGGTTGAGGAGGGAGTAGCCACCCTCATATACGGAACAATTTCTGCTCATCTTAAGTTTTAAGGTTGTCCCTTACTTTCAGCTGACAAAACTTGTTATTTCTATCTAACTTCTGATCGTTTTTCAAAATCACATCTAGGCCTAATCAAGATATGATGTAAGCTACCGGCCTTATAAACCCCGGACTTCTTGCTGTTAAATTGCATATAATTGTACATATAAATTTTATATGTTAAATTGTATTTTTTGGAAATACATACATACATACATAGCCTACTATATATATATATATATATATATATATATATATATATATATATATATATATATATATATATATATATATATATATATATATATATATATATATATATATATATATATATATATATATATATATATATATATATATATATATCATTAATTGATTAGTAGCATCCTGCTTTTTCAGTTTTTCTGCTTAAGAAATACAAGGTTGGAATGTTATTAAAATTTTTGACAAAATTTTAAAATTGAGTCAAAACTTTCGATGAACAGCAGTTTCGTTGAATAAGTTCTTATAGAATTACTTCTGAGTTCAGGTGAACAGAGAGGGCTATTGTTGATCATGTAGTTGGAAATTCTGCGTGACTTTTTATCTTCTACGTGACTGAACCCGTCGCAACGTCTACAACAGGGTTCTCTGACGTTTGTATACATTGCGCGTACACATGTTTGAATAATTGAAGCTTTGAATATAAATAGCAAAAGAGAAATATTACCATTTCTCTGCGTACCACAGAGGTGAACACAAAGCTCCTTGCATCATTTGCGAACTCCCCTGAGAAGTGTTTTGGCGAGACTCATGAAAATCCGCCTCCCATTTCCATCTCTATGCCCATAGGCAGGTGATTACAAATTTTATGCTGCATAGAAAAAAAATGTCGCAGTGGGAGGGGCACTGCCCCCTCCCCGTCTCTCCTTAACAGCAGCTGATGCACACTTCTTAAAAAGGGAATTAGAACTTAAAATTTACATTCGAACGACACCTCTCCCGATCCAATATGACCATCACTTCGTCACGCTTACCCCGGGAACAAAAGCAACAAAACAACGAAATAAACACGCATCCGTGATCTTTCTTCGGGAAAAAAAACAAAAGCAAAACTCCACCTTTTTTAGATAGAAGCTTGAAAGGTCTACAGTAAGGTTATCCGATATGCTAAATCAAATTGAGTAATTTTCATTAATATCGATTTCCTTTTTAGGGGTGTTTTTCCTCCTTTTTTGAAAATCAGGCAAATTTTCCCAGGCCCGATGTATAACATTAAACTTCATAAATTTTACATATTTGGATTCGACATAAAAGCCAATTCTTTTAATGTATCAATGATTATCAAAATTCCTTTTTTAGGTTAGGTAGTTTTTGGCTACTATTGGCGCGAGTCGCTCCTTTCTTACAGTTCGTTACTACGAACTGTTTGATTTCGTCCGACCATGTAAATTATTTTACGGAAGTAATTTTTAATTTGCAACTTTAATCTTAATAAATTTTGCATGTTTTGATTCAATATAAAATGAAGATACTTTTTATTTACACATCGTTTTTACCAGCCCAGTTTTTAGAATTTCGGTTAGTATTGATAGTCAAAGGGGTCTGAAATGGTAAGGAAAATAGAAATTTACCTGGTGTATCTCAGACCTCACGGGGACTGAGAACCTTACTGAAGGGACATAATTCTACTCACAGAAGCAAGGAGCTGTCCTCCCATATAAGAAGCTTTTCCTCAAGAAATTCATCCTTATAATATTCGCATCTTGCATTAGGCCTGTTATTGAATATACCTGTCGCGCTTTGATAAACATAAATCCTCTTCAGGGAATCCGAAATCGAGAAATTAGAGTGACAAAATCTGGGAAATATATTACAAATACCCTTCAACTGTCACAGGATCGCCTTGGCGTGGCGTTTATGTTCCAACTTCAAAAATATATGTAGTATCCATAATCAGAGTAGCTATAGAAATTAGAAACACACACCTAAAACAGCTTAACCAACCAAATTTACTCGTCATCTTCCTGCTCTAGGACTATTGGCAATTTATTGCCAGGAATACCTCAAAGAGGGCTTTTTGGAGTGGCCTCCTAGCTGAAGTTATGCCAAAAGAGCTAATAATAATAAAACAAAATCTATAAATGCAACCTAAAATGAACAGGAGCTACCACAAATAAGTCTTCTGCTGCCGGCCCATTAAACCCCCTAAAGGCAAAAGTTTCATTTACGATTTACTGAAAAAATATATGTTAATGTTTTTAATCCTAATTTTAATAATAATAATAATAAAATTCAATTATTAAAATAACTCTTTACTTTTCTTTAAATTTTTTTTGTTCTTTTTTTTTTTTTAATTGAGACACTTCTGCTATATGCTAACTGTAAAACTATTTGTAATGTTTATATGATTTTTTTTCCTCTTTTCTTCAAGAACTAAAATATTGGAATGCAGTTGAAATTTTACAAGAAATTTGAGCATGCAACCAGAGTTTCCAAGAATTGATTGTTTTTGTCCAATAATCTATTAAGTAACCCATTCACGAAATCTAGGTGTTCTAGATAAAAATAGTTTAAAATAATAAATTAACAGATAAGATAATTTTTATAAATTATACATAGAAAAAAAAATAATTATCAATAAAATAACCGAGCCAGAAAATAAAACGGGCCAGAAGAAAGTATTACATGTTGAGGTTTCATGGGTTCAGAACAACTGGACTGGAAACTGGAGAAAACCAAAGAGTATTAATTAATTATTTACTTGATGTGTTTAGTTTTGGGCTTCTATATTGCCATATTAGCCTCCAGGGGCGTCGTTTGAGGGTGGCATGGGGGTCAGTTGCCCCCCCCACCCAATAATGTGGGGAAAAAAATATTTAACATCCTATTCCCTTTGACTATCCGGATATGGACCCCTCTTGCCCCCCAATAAAAATGCTGGAGATTCACCCCTGTTAGCCTCACGGTTGTAATCGATAACTTAAAAATTCTTTAAATACAAGCTCTGATGGAAATCACACACTATTGTACTAATTGTCTCTTGACTGGTCCAGTTCTATATTTCAGTATTAACCAAGATTTGTAACTGAAAATTCCAAGAAACTTAAATACTAACTCTGGTGAAAACCTAGTGTTGTTTATGAAGTTTTCGTATGTTGGTTATGGAGCTATTTTCTGCATTACTAACTTCAGATTTGCAATCAACAATCTCAAAAGGGGTCGGAGACACGAACTTTTTGCCAAGGGTGGTCGCCACACTGTTTTACAAAAAGATGTTTGGAAACATATCGTAAGAGCTACTTGCCAAAAGGGAATGGAGAGGTTAAGACTTAGATCAAAGTGGGTCAGACACGGACCGTGGCAGCTACTTATCAAAGGGAGCTGGGGAAGGAGCGTACGCAATGTTGACCACAGGGGAGCTGAGATGGAGCCTACGCACTGCTGATCCAAGACATATAGGGAAGGAGCATACATACTCTTCACAAAGAGGGTTAAGAGACAGAGCTTACGATGAACTGATGACTGACAGTGGTCAAACACAGATTGTACAAAAGAAAAGTGATGGGGGACGGCAATTCTAAATTAATTCTAGCTTTATGAAAAAACTGAGATCTATCAAAGTTCAAGCGTCCTTACGAACTTTTCATGTAACTCAATAAAATGTAAAAGACATCAAAATCTAAAATTTCGCAAAAAAGTAAAGAAGTGTAATTTGAGAATTTACCAATCGAATTTTCCAAAACCATATATTGGAAGTCAGCTTTTCTAGGGGATTCTCTATGTTCTATATAGCTCCTAAGAAGTTTGGTATCGGAGCTAAAACGGTTCTTTTTCTTTTATTTTGGTGCTATTAAGTTCAAAACGAAAAGTGGAAATTTCGCAAACTTCAAAAGCAATTTCCTTCTCCGTTTCCCGATCCCTACATAAAAAAAGGCTTAGAATTATTATATCGGACTGTTTCGGTGCAGCAGATAACTGCCCCCCCCCTCAAAAAAAGAGAGAAACTATCTCTCTCTATTTTAACTATCAAGTTAAAAAAAATCCACGACGAAACGAAAGCAATAGTATTACCCGCAACATGAGCATTATTGAAAATTGCAAAAGCTACAAAATGAGTGGTAATTGCCAAATATATTAACTGCAAAGAAACAAGAGAACAAATTGAAAGAAAAAGTAAATTGCTGGTTTGGATTATGCAACAATCATCTATTGAAAAATGTTCATCATTTGTGGATTTGATCATGAAGAATATGTTTAAGCAATCTTACTATAGAGTCAATTAAATTGGCAAAAAAACTTAGTTAGCTCTCAATTGCAAAGAAGTCTTCGGTCATTTTGTAGAATTAATTCTCATTCTTCTAGAATTTCCTTACAACGTCGCTGTTACGACTGAAAATGGTATTTGAAATTTTCACACTTCTAAGATAAATGCTAAATTGCTAATCTGTTCTCAAAGCGAGGATCCGCAGGGCAATGTATGTTCCATTACACATTAATTCTCCTGGTCTATTGCCCTACCAATTCTTACTTTGAGAACAGCTTAACAAACGGGTTTTGGCGAAGTCAAAATATCAGACAGAACCTTTAGACGTGACAGCAAGGATAAATGTACGCAGTAGAGAATCAGTCAAGTTTTGATGCAGGAGAAAAAGGAAAAAAAAGGTGGAGTGAATCCATTTGGCTCTTGAACATCCCATTTTTTTTAAGATTTCAGTACTGAAACTACCCACCATATTGATGCCAAAACAGGACTAATTCATGCCTGAAAAAAGGTAAAGGTTGTTAACCGATAAAAACCGCAACAATTTTAAAGAAGGCGCTTAAGAAGTATTAAATGCATCATTTCCGTTTGCCACAATTCTATAGTAGTTTCTGAACCACAACTAAAAGGTTACAATAAAATTAATTTAATGACGACGCTTGAGGACACTAATTACTAATCTGAAAAATTCATGGCTGCGCCAAGTATTAATTATTTAAGACGTCGGTTTAGTGAACACGAGCGGTGCTCGACCAAGCGGGTACATCTGTCAATACACTAATTTGATTCATATTTTATTGTTTTTATTAATAAAATAATGAAAAGAAAGAACGGTACAAAATTGCGTTTGGTATTAAGAACAATTTTTTAAATGTTTGCATTGCCCTTAGTGTTTATAAACCTCATTTTCTGATATTTTCACATGTGTCGTTTTCAACTATCTGAAACACCCCTACCCAAATGCTCTATTAGTACAGAAAAGGATAGCAATGCTCGATTCTTAGACATCGTTATCGACGAGAATTTATCTTATAAGCACCATATAGAATTGATCAAAATAAAGGTCTAGAGAAACCTTGGTATTCTAAGATATCTCAAGCATATTTTTCCTGAGCTATTTCTGAGATTCAATTCTCCTTTGGTATCTTATCGGTCGACGTATCACCACCATAGCTTTGAGAATATTCACGCTAT
The DNA here is from genome assembly GCF_049724085.1 of Artemia sp. Qi Xiang Cuo. Lineage (NCBI taxonomy): Eukaryota > Metazoa > Arthropoda > Branchiopoda > Anostraca > Artemiidae > Artemia > Artemia sp. Qi Xiang Cuo. Next base: position 38,543,424 of record NC_142806.1, read on the forward strand.
TGGAATCTGGGGAGGGCAGGGGCGACCCCTCCCCCTCACCAAAATTTTTTCTGGCGCCCTCTTTCCCTGTTTTTTTTTTTCTGTTTTTCACTCTTTTCAAAGAATAAATTTGTCAATTTGGTCAATTACTGGCACCTTTGTCATACTGCCCCCCCCCCAAGATTTTGCTCATTGGCACCCTTGTCACATTGTCCCCTCCCCCAAGATTTTGCTCTAGATCCGGCCCTAAATATTCAAATTCCGTCTCTCACAGTTAAGATCTGATTTTGAATCTTTAGCATATTCTTGAATTATGGAACACCCTTCCTTGTTGGGCTCATAAATGCCAATCGTTTGACGCATTCAAAAGACCTACAAGTTTCGCTTGTAGGTCTTTCGCTCTATGATTTCTGTTTATTATGATAAAAAAAAACTATCACCTTTATTATTATATCTGTTAGGCTTCCATTGGAGCCGGTCTCACCTTAGCCGAGTGAACAGAATAAATTCTTGTAAATCGCTTAAATCTGTCCCACTCTTTTACTCTTTTTTTTCATGGGTTAATGTATGTGTCTTCCACCTTCTTTAACGGCCATGAATCCTTTGTTGAGATCAGTGCCTTATATCTGTTGTAATGTTTTTGATGGTAAATATACCTTACTTTTCAGATTGATTGTGAATGAAGAGGCATTTTTTTTTTGAAAATGTGTTAATTTTCGAGTGTTCAAAATAAATATAAGAACGTTGCTAGAGTTTCAATAGGGGAAGGGACCCGCTCATTTCACAAAAGTTTAACTAGAAAAAGAACCGTTTTATACCCTTGAACTTGCATAGCACAAAAGTAAAGTTTTCACATATTAAATGTTAAATTTCCAGCGAAGGACCCCACAAACCCTATTGGCTATACGATTTATGACTGTTAGTTCCACATCAAGGTATAAAAAGTAATAAATTTATTTTTGGTGAAAGTAATGGCTTGTAAAATAAACACGCATTGCGTCAGAACTAGAAAATTATTATACTTCAATGCTGTATAATTGGTAATAAAAAAAAAAAATCCAACTTTCAGAGGCAACGCTTTAGCGCTGCCAATATAATAAGAAAGAGCCATATGTATTCAATATATTATATATTTTATTACCCCCCCCCCTGGTCACTTCGTATGAAAGGGGTGGTCGTGGAAGCTTCAGGAGTTGTGGGGGATTATTCGATTGGAAATTGCAGGTTATAATGTTGAAACCTTCAGAGTATTAAGAGGGAAGGCGGAAGTAAAAATTGAACTATGTCTTGAGGTAGAGGGTAGAGCTTAAACGAAAGACATTATGTGCATCCAGGTTATCAAAATACCATATTTACAATACATCGTAAACAGCTGGGGGAAGAAGTGGAAACTTTCATGCAGTGTAGGAGGACTTCAGGACTTAAGTGGGAGGAATAAGGAAAAATTCTATGCGTCCGATCCACCTGGACGTTTTTGCACTATAAGTCTTTGTAGCGTGGAAAGGGGTTATCAAAACAACGTATCTGCAATATCTATGGAATGGCTTGAAGTGTCAAGCTAAAGCTTTCAGGAACTGTTAGGGCACCAAGTGGGCCTCAAGTTTCAACTTGGGGAAGGAAGTAGAGGGGGGGGGAGGGTGCCTAAGCTTTTCTCCAATCCACCTGAATTTTTTTGCACTATAAGCCTCTATGGAGATCCGCAATCCGTTCCAGTTAAATTGGCGAGGTGGATCACACGATATTATGTGTAGTCAGGCGATCAAAACAGAGTGTATAGAATATCCTGGGAACGGCTTTAGGAGCTATTTTGAAACGTTGGGAGGGGGAGGGGGTAGAACAGGACCTTAAAGTTTGTGGTGGGGTAAGGACAAAGGGGGAGGTCTACAGATTTGGTCTCCAGTCTGTTGGAAATTTTTGGCATCAGGAGCCCCTGTTGGACCAGAATCTATTCCTGGGGAAGAAGCGATGTGGATTGAAAGAAACTATGTGTACTCAGATTATCAAAATAGCGTATCTACATTACCTCAAGAACAGCTTCGGTGATCAATTTTAGATCTTCAGATAGTATTAGGGGGCCAAATGAGCCCCAAATTTTGACTTGGGGGAGGGGTAGAGGTTAACCGAAAGAAACTATTGATCCAGATTATGAAAATGGCACATCTGTCACATCTCGGAAACAATAATTGAGGATCGTTGGGAGGGGGAAACATATTTTATATTTATAAGGAGGGGATGAGGTAAAAAATGTTTGTTAGCGACCAACCTTATAATTCACCTTACAATCCGCTTCAAAATGACATTCATAAGTTTCTCAATCTGCAGATACCAAAGCAAATTAGCAGAGAGAAAACGAAACTTTGCTCTCTGCTTCATTCGCAGAGGACAAATTTGAAACTAATTTTGGCAGCATAAGCATAGGATTCCTGAAAATGGACCCAATTTTCTTTTGTCTCTGATAGTTCTGTAAATTGTAAGGCACATAAGCCTGGGCCAGGCACATAAACTTGGACCTTAATAAAAATAAAACAATGTGAAGATTAGCTGCATCTAAGTGTGACATAGGAAACTGGGCCAAAAAATTTTGTTTTCTAAGATCGACTTAGACTTACAGGATGTGTAGACATAGATAAAAAGGTATCAATGAGGATAAGAGCTATGTAAACAAATTATCGTATGCTTAACACTGCTTAAAATACATATTTTCTTCAATAAAATGCAAATGACACTCAAACACTTTAGAACGTTTGAGAGGGAGACGGGGGGATCGATAGCACCAGTCTTATTTTTGAAAATCTGATAAGCCTTCAGATATTATTCCTATTGCTGTTGCGTTGTTATTGATATTATAACAAATAAAAACACACTACTCGAAATACAAACGGTCTTCAATGAAGTATAAATGACGCTCAGGACTGTTAAGGCTTAGAGGGTGAAAACCCTATTTCAGTGGAAATTTCTTTCTGTTTTAAGTTGTATTTGATTATTCGTTTTGATTTCTCTCTATTATAGGACTTAATTTATTAAACTATATTAGTATGTGTTATCTCTATTAAGATAACACATACTAAGCTTTCCTTTGAAAAATGTCTTTTTGGACTTTTTTTTTGAATTAATTGAAAGAAACTGTAATTCAAAGATGGTACAGTAAAGTAAACCAAACTAAAAGCTGAACGTTTTTCTCATATATTCAATGGCTGTCATCAGCCAAGGATAAAATATAAATTTAGCTTGAAAAGTATTACAGCCTGCCTATCATCAACCATATTAGGTACGAAGTAAAAAGTAAAACGGAACTACAAGGACGAAAAGGCTAAACTGGGCCTTGAGAATAAAGCAGCCACGATATTGGAATCAATTTTGAAAATTATTAAAACACAGAAAAATTTTAGTTTTCTCATGGCTGTCCTATAACTGAAAATCCATCCCTTTGTTTTTACTTGGTGATGCAATATTGATAATTGGGGCGCAAAAAGACACATCCGTGACATGATTAAAATAAAGATGAACTTTACAGTACTTTGTTGCAGGGAATATGGGAGAGCGAAGCTATCAAAAGGGGAGGGGGAAAGAGGTCCAACTTTCCAAGGCTTGGGCGGGGCATGGGGCACAGTAAAATGCGAAATTAAAACAGCGTTTGAATTAAAACACAGGGACCATTTCCGTGTTGAAGATGCGGTAATGAGGTTCACTCTGGCACCGTTCCCTGTCTAATGATGCATGGAGATAGATGCATAGGTCTTGTCGGGTAACCATGTCGGGATGAGAACCTCCTGCACAAGAAAGCTCAAAGTCACTCTTCACTGTAAAAGCCTTCTTCCATCCAGGTTGATTATACCACTTTACAAGTCCTGTATCAGATCCACAGCTGAATATGGATGCCCCCTACATTCTGGCGCTCCGAAAACGCTGTTAAAACCACTCCAAAAGATCCAGAATAGGGCTAGCAGGGCGTTCTGTGCCTCTACACATGACTCGCTCCAGCCTCTAAATGAAAGGTTTGATGTAGCATCGATGGATGTTTTCTACAAGTACATGGATTACCTCTCTCAAAAGAGCTCTCTGGATTCACCTCTCTCAAAAGAGGGAGGGAGAGAGAGAGAGAGAGGAGAAAGAAAGAGAGGGAGAGAGAGAGAGAGAGAGAGAGAGAGAGAGAGAGAGAGAGAGAGAGAGAGAGAGAGAGAGAGAGAGAGAGAGAGAGAGAGAGAGAGAGAGAGAGAGAGAGAGAGAGAGAGAGAGAGAGAGAGAGAGAGAGAGAGAGACGACGACGACGACGACGACGACGACGACGACGACTACGACCATAACCACGATGATGAAGACCATAACTTACAACACTAGCACAGCAACGAATAAATTTAAAGATTTCAATTGTATTTTTGACAATTGCTAAGTATGTCAACTTAAAAATCACAATAAAAGTCAAAAGACAAGGAAAAATAGAACAAATCTTACCAATGGCCAGTAATAGATCTCTTCTAAGTACAAAGCCCACAAGAAACTGAGACTCTCGAGATATAACAACCGGAAATCCATTATGAGTAGTTTCTCGCAATATGGTTTCCACTGCTTCTAAAGTCATTGAATCTTGAGTGAGAACTGATAGAGTCTTGGCTCCTTTTGGCTCCATTACATCTGCAGCTAGAGTTGTGTGCCCAAATTCTTCCTATAATCATCAAAAGTATTAGGTAGCGAAAAAGTCTCCATAAAATGCAAACTTTTACACTAATTTTTATTTCTATTTATATAAAAAAGGAAAAAAAGAAACAAAAAAAGCTTTTTAGCACATGATACTATTGAGTTTTTGATTTTTATATTTTATTTTTCTACCTTTGGATTTGCTTAAAAGGTCTTTTTTTCTCTGTCTCTTATATTTTTTCCCCATTGAAAAAGAATATGACGTGAAATCAGAATATTCCGTCTTTTTTTATATTCTTTTTCATCTTACTTACAAAAAAAAAAGAAAAAAAAAACTAGCGATTACTTTTCTGTTTCATGTTCTTTTGTTTTTAAATTTTTGCAAATTTTTAAATAGGATAATTCCACAAATGATTTCTTGAATTTAGCTCACAAACGTAAAAAAAACTCCTAAGCTCTGACCAAATACTTTCTGTGGCGTCAATTCATAAAAATTTAGCGGGGGAGGGATTAAAAAATGTATTTCCAAAATATAGGGAGGGGGAATGATGTTTTTTTTCAATTTTTTCAACAATATGCCAAAAAAAGGCATTTTTATGAAATACCCCCCCCCCCCATTCTTTTTTTAGGAGGGGGGGGGGGCCTGGGCGACATCCCCCCCATGCCCCCACCCAATTGACACCATTGGGTAAGTTATTAAAATAATATATCAAAAACCATATATTTTAAAAAGATAGCACCCATTTATTAGACATTGGACAGTTAAAAGTAGGAAAATTGTATGACAACCTTTTTTGGGGGGACTCAAAGCACACTTAGCCGTCTAGGGATAAACGGAAAGCAGGTCATCCTCGTCTGGGTGGGAGGACGTCATAAAAAATTATTGAAAGGAAATGGGAACTTTCTGGGAGTGTGCAAAAAGGGAGGCTTTGAATAGATTGGGATGGAGGAGCGTGCGTAGCTGTGTTGGCCTCAGGCGGCTTGGTTCTGCGATGAGTTATTAGTAGTAGTATCAAAGCCAGGGTCTTATTAAAAAAATACAAAGGTGGGGGATACAAAATTCCAGCCATTAAATTTCATATAATTCGATTTTGAAATAGCTTAATATTTTTAGTTCCCGAGCTTTAAGGAGAAAAGTATATAGTCAAGGCATATTTCGATTTTTTTTTCATATCAAGCAAGATTTGTGAATTTAAACCTCCCAAAATTTTAAAGGGTTCTAATTATTCCATTGTTTAAAATTTTCGAACTATTATTGTTTCATATTTTAATCATATGATTTTTTATGATGCATCTTGGTAGCGCAAAAGCGTTGCCACTGTCAGCACTTTGTTTGCAGTTATTTTGTGATTTCACGACATATTAAGTGCTGTGACCAACAAACGATAATATTCATGTTCACAAACCTTATTATCAAGGAATGGGTAATCATTGAAAGCAATGTGCGCATCATAAATGCCATCTTTTCCAAATGCATCACCAACCCACTTGGATGCCATTGCAGCTGCCATTAGGGGCACAATATACCTGACACCACCAGTTAGTTCAAACATTATGACAACCAGAGCTACCGTCATTCTTGTGATTCCACCGAGCACCGCGGCAGCTCCGACCATAGCGTAAAGTCCTGGTGTAATACAATCGGCATCTGGAAGACAAATTCCCTATTCAATGTTCACAGCTAAATTAGCCACAGTCCTGCCAACGACTCGAATAATTAATAGCATGGTTGTATATATGTTTAGCCTGATCTTATAATTGAAGGGCTGCAACCCAAATTATTACTGACAACAATTTGGCAAAGACCAAATTAAAAAATTAAAGGAAAACTCCCATATCTCGAGAAATTGAGATTTTTTGATTATTGATTAGCAAGGTTAGGTCCAAATCTAGCATCATTCAAATTCAAGAAAATTCTGCTAACTGGGTTTTAAATCCCAAAGAGCTTTAAATTTCTAAAGGAGCTGTCACATTACTCTTGTATTAGAATATTTTTTCTGGAAGCATTGGTGAAAAATAGTCAAATTGGGCATAAATAGTAGGCCTGAAGGACCCCTCATATACATGATAGCGCCTGTTCCATTTAAGTTTTAATCGTCACTGTTTACTGTCATTTAAAAGAAAATTTTCTGTTTCAATTAATCTCAAGGAAAAAACAGAAAATTTTCCAAAAAAATGTGTAAACCAGATGTCGAATGATCCTCTTAAAAAGGACGAAGTTTGTTTCAAACACTACTCCGTCCCCCCATTCTCTTAGTGAGGAATGGTAAGGTGGGCCTTTTTAGAGAAATTGTAACCATACAACTTAGTAATAAGGTCCTAAAAGCTAGTTTTACGAGCGAAGCGGTTCAACTTCACTGCATATGAGCAGTATAGTAGGGTGACTTAGACTCTGATGTCCTCAGGAATATACAAATACAGTAATCTTAGAATGATTTTAGGAAATAATCCTTAAAAGAGTAGGAGAAAGACCGGAGGTTCTAGATTTTGGATGGGATGATACACTAAAAAACGACCTAAAAATCTTTGAGCATTTCTCGGGAAGTGGCACAGGGAGCAGCTGACTAGAGAAAGAGTGTTCGCCAGTACTTCGGATTCAGACGAAATGATTCTGTGAAGATTTTTTTATAATAATATAAAGAATACATACTTGCAGAACATTCTCCAGAAAAGCCCCAAAAGGTAGGATAATTATATGCCAGCTGTTCCATAGCAATTCCAACAAGACGACCAACAATAGCACCCATGCAGAGACTAGGAATATAAATGCCGGCTGGAACTTTGATTCCGATCGTAAAGATTGTCAGGGAAATCTGAAAAGGAAAATCAATTGTTAAAAGAGAGAAATATGCATAGATTTAATTTTACTAAAGTGGGTAATGCCAACTACTGCTAATTTCTGCCATTGCTTTATCAAAGTTGATAAAGTAACCTGTTACTGATCTTTCATAAAAACTATGAAAATACATCAAAGAAAGGGTTGAAAAGGTTTGCGGAGCTATGATATTGATTTTTCCTTTATTGTAGAATCACACAGACGAAGCTCTATAGCTCGACAGTGATTTTGCCGATTGGTTGTGTTTGCTGCAACTACAACATGGATAAATCCTGATTAAATCGGGATCTTTTTCCATTATTAACATCAAAAGATGCACTCACCCCTATAGAAAACTATAAAAAAACATTACCGGTTATGTGGTTTGGTCATCTGCTACTCCCTTCAATAGATTTGCTTAGGATCCTATACGTGCATAATTAGGTTAGCTTAGTTGTTTGAATTGATTTCAACCATACCACAATCCTCACTAACAAGACTTAAATTATTTCTGGCTTTCGAATCAGACCTTCCTACTTCGCCTATAGACAGGTTAAAGTTGTAAGTGAACCCCAAGGAATGCCATTTGGAAGATGAGCAGGCGGCATGTCTTTTCTTATCTTCAAAATGACAGAAAAGCTTTTCAGAAACGATGCTGGAACACGATATCGCATTAGACCAGGCCATTTTATACGCCCTACATAGTCCCACTTTCGTCATTCGTGAAATGAGTTTTTGCATGGCATCCACAAATGTTTCTACGTAATTATGATAGGTAAATAAATATTAAAAAAAAATAAAACATGTTTAGAAGACTTCACGATACACCATAACTATCCTGTAATTTAAAATACTCGAGGACACTTCAGTAAATATCTACTTTTATACACAATCAAATATTTGACTGAAAAAAAAAGATCTGTGTATATTACAGCTGCACCGAATTTATTCATGGGTAGCTTCAGCCCGTTACCGTCATAATATTTTAAGTTAAATTATCGCTAGTATTCCATTATTTGGGAATCGCGTAGAATGTATTTCTACATCAGAAATAACGCGCCGGTTCACATCACAGGCTGCTAAAGGCATTTCGTCCCTGTATCAATTCCCCATTTAAAATTTCTAGCTGCTTAGTTATTTTGTATTTCGCCATAAGGTAAAGATAAGGGAATCTTTCAATAGCGAAGAGTCAGTTCTTTAGTATTAAATATTACATTTGTTGATTTTTTATTTTTTCTAATATTGCGAAAACATTTAAGATATTTTTGAAAAGTAGGGTCTCTTAAGTAGTCTTGAATATCATTACAAACGATAAAAAAAAAACTATCCACCGCTTTAGTCACTATTTTCGAAAGAAGAAGAAGAAAGAATTTAGATGATCATAAGGCCAAGATTGTAACATTACTTTAATCTAAAAAGAGAAAAAAGAAACTTCTTAAAAATAAAAACAGAAAACCTAGACCTTCTAGAGGGTGCTTCGCTTTTAGTTTATTGTCAGAAAACTTCAATAAAGGGGGTGAATTGGGTGGTACATATGCATACTCGAAGACATAAGAAAACACGATATTTGTCCAGGTTAACCTAATTTCAGTGTCGTTTGTAAGGGAAATGGGTGGAGGTAGATACTTCCGAAAATTGAAGGGCAGATTAAGAGCTTTGCCTGGAGCGCACACAGGATGCCAAATTATAGGAAAAACCATAAAAGATGCTTGAGATTTCGGGGTGGGTGTTTTAGAGGAAGAGCGGATTTACAGCATTTAAATAGTTTTCAGTCGAGTGGCTGTCTCAGAATTTTTACTCACTGGCACATTTGCCGTATTCGGCCAAAATTGTTACTTTTAGGCAGAAAGTTTGACTTTGCTGTGGCGAATCTGTTTAATGACTTAGAAAAAGCGCTAGAAACATTAATTTCCGTGCAAATGGTTCCTTCATGATTATCTAAGACCTTTGATTTAGTGTAACCATCTTTTGAAGAAAAAAGGAAAAGAGGAGACAACAGTTAGAATATAAATGCTAAAATGCAATTTCCTGGGATTTTGAAGATGTTGAACTGTAAACCTCAAGAGAAGTACTGATAATGATTATTATTTATTGAAAGCCCGTCTTCAAACAAAAAGAAAATGACGGAGCACTACAAAGAGAAAAAACAAAAAAACAAAAAGAAGAAAAATATCACTATACAACTAAGACAACGTAACTGAAGTCGGCTGAAGTTGAAGAAGTAGGCTGCAAGCATGTCTGAAATTGTTTCTTCATAAGTTTAGCAGCGGCTATAGTAGGATCTGCTTTGTGAAGACTATTAATGAGCTTTGAATTGCGTGTCCAAACTGGATATCTCAGTAGGTATTTTGCAAAACGGAAGAAAGTAGAGCATTATATGGCATTTTGGAACTCTTAGGCAAAAAAAAATGTTTTGTGGCACAAAAAGGCAGAAGACGGCCCTTTTCTGCATTCAAGCACTTTCTTTTCGAATGAGCTTCTTCCTAATATTCTACAACCACTGATTCGATGCGATTATCCTTAGGGAAAATAATACATAAAAAGAGACGCAGCAGCGCAACCGACGCAAAAATGCAATTTTCCTTGCTGTTCTAGGGGGAGTACTGTATGTCTACAGATTAGGGTTTTCGACAATGCCAATTTCAAGGGTGTGTTTTTTATTTCAATTTGGCGCCATTACTGAGGCTTTTCATGCTATTTTGGAAATACTGAAAAACTCGTTTCAGCAATTAGGAATTACCATTCTATCTTATCTCAGAAAAGTTATTATTTGTGCATCAGCGCCATTGCAAAATGTTTCTCATTGGATACTTTCGTAGAATATGTCCTTTAAAGATTTTGCCTACTACGAACCGTGGTTCACTCTTTACTAGGCGTCAGCTACTGCTGCAACCATGATACTACTGTCTAATATTGAACAAATATGGAACAGACGTATTCTCCAGTTATAAAAATAACTGCGGAATCAGTAGTATTGTTTGGAAAATACAAGCAAGCCTTCATCTTTCCATCTTCATAGTTTCCAATCGTAGGATACTTTTATAAAATAATCTCTCCCCTTCAATTACAAATCCCGTCAGAAAGCAAAAATTTTTTCCGCTGCGATTAGCTCAGCTCTTCCAACAGGAATGGAGTTCATTGGTTGACGTTTCTACATCCCATTATTACTATTAACCAATAAACTACGATGGTGTGAAAATTCACAAGTGAATGTAAGAATCATCGAGCGGTAAGAATTGGTCAAATCCCAAGGTTTAATATATTTGAGGCTACGAATATCTTAAAATCACCCACTCAACTTGGTGGTTGAAATTTCGGACACGACTCACCCAGGTCCCCCAGACTTCTTGCCTTGAATCATAACAAGTTCAAGAATACCAAGGAAGAAAGAGGAGGAAGTGGAGGAGAAGGTGGAAAGGACGGACAGAGAAGCTAAGAACGTTTTTCAAATATATTTAAATCCAATTCTCCCCTTGGACAAGTTTTTTACTTCTTGGGGTTACCGTTAAACTGCAGTTGTTGTTTGTTTGTTATAATAAATTTCTCGGTACTTGTCTATTATGTAAAACACACTCAAGAATTGAAGTTTGGTGAATGCTAATGAAATGAAACAAAATATGATGAAAATACAGTGCTTTAGTAACAAAATTATGAAAACTACCACTAAGAATTATGGAAGGGGGGCCAACCAGAGCGCGAAAGCTGAAATAACCTAACCAAAATACCAACTAAATATTTAATTAAAAATAAGCTATAATGTGGTTTCTCAACAAGCCAAAGGTTATTGTCTGGTATAGACAGCGCCAAAAGCCGGGTATTCGCAAAACAAGTTCTCGAGTGTGTTTTATATTTTAGACAAGTACCAATTTCTCTCTCTCAATACAGAAAAATTAGGGAATTTCGTCAATCTAGAGAAACTATATTGAAAAAATACCACATTTCAAGCTCTTAGTCATCTTTTTACGTAGATAGATAAAATATTAAAGATTTTTCTAATTCCAAACCATACGTTGTTTAATTCAACATATCTGAAATAGGTCAAGATGTTTTCCGCCTCTTAGTTTTTGTCGTATAAAGTAAAAAACAACACAAAGAGAAAAATTAAGTTATTAGCAGATTGGAGAACTAAAGCATTAGTCTGAAGGAGTTTCTAAGCTTTCCCAAACTTGGTCCCGCTTAGACCTGGAAAAAGTAGGAGCTTGGAAAAATATCACTATATTGTAATCAAAGTCCTCCTCACCCTCCCATCCAATAGACAAAAGAATTTGATACCCTAATTTCTTTTACGCGTGCCTTGATGCCAAGACTAAAGCTGATTATAGACGTCTCTGCATGCATGGCTCAAGAACTAATGGGCCAGGGCAGAGACAAAAAGAGAAGAAAACCGACGAGTTCTGTATTTTAACCGAAAAATAAAGTCTTATTTGTTGAAGGCCGTAAGTCGACTACCAGGTTAGTAACTGACATTTAATAAGAAAAGGAGGCCAATTTAAGTTCTGAATACCTTCAGGATTAAAGCCAATGATAGCAACCACACAGCTTGAAATACACCAGGACCAGCTTCGGCAAGCTCTACAGCTGAATTCACATCAGTGAAATTACGATTGTAGTCACACAAAAGATCATCATTGGCTATGCCACATTGACTGAAAGAAATATCTGGTGTAAATATAAAAAAGAAAAAAACAGCCTGCCTGAAAAATACTCAACAGTTAACGTTTGATTCAAACAAAAAATAAATAGATTAATTTCCTTTTTTTGGGGGGAGGGGGGAGAAGGAAAATTCCTTTAAGCGGTTAAAAGCAAAGAGAAAAAATGCAAATAGTACACAAATTGCAATAAATAATGAGGTATTAGATAATCATTAAAGGAGAGGGACGGGTAATAAGTACGAAACTCGTTTGACTACTAGTAAAGGTCATGAAAAAAGTAGAGTACAGGACTTATTCAAAGCATAAATTCTTTTTATTTGGTAATAATGAGCTCAAAAGCTATATAAGAAGTAAATAAACGCCATCAGCTATCCTCAATTTCTTCACTAATTTGTTTTGTCAGTAAATAACTGACAGGAAGCAGATAATATAGAAGGTGTAAAAATACACTTAATAGTGAAAAAACAAACATCAAGAGGAAGGGATGGTTTCTTCTAGAAAGTTTTATCTGGAAACAACCACTTTCAAGGATGTATTTTTTTTTTCGTTTTCCCATTAAACATAGTTGCATCATGATATGAGTAACTTGTTATTAGAATGACTGTGATCTCGGAATTTATAGTAACACCATACTTAACCATTGGTAGAGAACTTGATGGAGCATAGTTGTTTTGCAAAATATATATTTAGAATTACCGTGTTATTTATTTATTTTATTCATTAGGATTCAGACTCCCTTGGCAAGGCTTTAGCTAGTCACTGAAACAAAAAACAAAACAGCAAAAACATCAAGCGGGTTACAGTATTAGCAGCATGTATATACATATATATATATATATATATATATATATATATATATATATATATATATATATATATATATATATATATATATATATATATATATATATATATATATATATATATATATATATATATAATATATATATATATATATATATATATATATATATATATATATATATATATATATATATATATATATATATATATATATATATATATATATATATATATATATATATATATATATATATATATATATATATATATATATATATATATATATATTAATTTGGAATAATTTTCTTCACCCTATCATGGCGACAGCTATTAATTCCGCTATCTAAACCTTGCAAAAAAAAAAAAAAAGTCTCCTTTTTTGACCCTGCTTTGTTGGTTTACCTTTATTTCTTGTTTTACGTATTTAATTTTATGTCTCTTTTTTTGTATTTATTTATTAAGAGAATAAGCTTATGTTTATTCGGACGTCATTTTATTATTACGGGATTAAGAAAGAGAACAGAGAGAAAAAAAGACAGACAAGAAATCAGATAACACCCTTGAGATAGTGCCAGTTTTTAGAGCGAGAGTTCCGGAGCTTTTTGAACACACTGTTAAAAAGACACTGACAGAACGAAAACATACCTAAACATAAGATAAATGAGCCTTGTCGAGCTCATTCTTGTATAAGGGTTAGGATATCCAACAATAGCAGTAGCCAAAGTGACAAGCAACACTTCTGTTATTGGATACTGACCAAGCATAGAATTTTTCTTGAACCTTGTCCACCAGATATTGGCTCTTATAAATAATGTACCTATAAACAAGACAAATATAAAAACACGAAATTTCGAAACAGAAATGACAGATCCAAGACAGGTGAGAGATAGAAAAAAATTAGAAAAGAAAACACAAAACAAACAAAACTAAATTAGAATAAAATGAGAAAATACATGTAGCAGCACAGAAAAACCACAGTCTATAAAAATAAAACTATTTGGCAAAAACCAAAACATTTATCACAGAAACAATTTTTGCTATTTATGCTCTAACCCAAAATCCAGCATTGAACTCAGGGTCATATCTTTCTCCCCCCCCCCCTCCCGAATAATCTGCACAAAATAAGCTAGATTGATATGCATAGACATGAACGAACCATCTGCTTTTACTTCAACACATATGTAAGATAAATAAAAAAAAATAACAAAAAAACATATTTTCTAATTATGAAAAACAACCCACTTTACAAACTAACAGCCAGATCAGCACAGTTGAACTATTCCTCTTGTATCTTAAAAAAATGTTTGTTACAACCCTAAAACAAATTTTCTCCTTTTTTTCAATGGTTAGAGATAGATGCTCAAAGTTACATTTCAGCTTCCTTCAGTACAGCTTTTCTGTAAGATTTTGAAGCTTGGATGTTAATAATTTCCTAACGCAGCTTTCTATGTTCAGTTCAAAAATACAATTCATAATTTCTATATTCTATAATTTTCTTAATCTAGACAGTTTTTAACTGCGATTTTTAATTGCAAAAAAAAAAAAAAAATCCAAAATATAATCTTACCACCCAGGAGAGTAATCAAGACACGTTTATACATTTTTAATTCCCAATACAAAGTTTTACTTGGTCTATATTCGAATTTCAACCTAAATTTAATTCGAAGAGCTACGCGCTTGGTTAGGAATCCCTTGACCGAGGGGCACGGGTTCGATTCCTGGCGGGGCCGGTTATTTGGTTGAGGACAGGGGTCAGTGGCGTGACTCGATAGGCTCAGCCAGAGTTGACCTAGCTAAAAATAGGCACCTGGAGAAATAGGCATCATTCTGCGAAAGCGCAGAATGGCTGGCCCGGACCCCCCATTGCACTTCCTGGCTGGAGGCCCACGAAACGTAGAACAGCACCACCGGTTTGGACCTTGAGGGTCTAGTGCTGTAATACTTACTTTTAAAGAGGTGCAAGGAATTTTTGGCAGTTTAGGGCTACCTAAAATCCTCATTTCACGGGCGAGGAGTCCCTTGGTTTAATCGGCAAGCGGATCGCAATAGGACGTTCAATTCTTAGGGCTATTATAGAGCTGGAAGTGGCAGGAGGGGGCGGTCTTTCCTTTTTCCTAGCTAACTTTAATGAATATTTTCACAGGTACACATTTTTTTTTCTAGTTGGGCCCTGTTTTTTTTTATCTCCACTCTTAGTGGGGCTCTGAACCTACGGATCCTTTTTATGGATGTAGACACTGAGAAACAGTGTGCAAAACCAAAAGAGATTTTCAAATGGCTACACTGAAATAAGAATAAAAAAAAATCTTGCCAAAAAACAGTAAAAATTAATAAAAACATCCTCTCACGGGCCTGGACAATACAACCCACTGAAAATTTATCTCCGGGGAGCTGCCAAGCAGACTTATCTTAGGAGGCACTGCTCATCATTTAATTTCAGTGTTTGGTCTTATAATGGAGTATACTAACACTAATACAATACTAGATAAAAAAAAAATCTGAAAGGTTACCTGCACAAGAGGAGGTGGGTCCATCCCACTGAAATTGCTTCAGATGACTGCCTCCCTTTCAAAAAATGAAACAAAGTCGCCAAAAGGGAATAATATTTAATTTTACAAATTTTAGAATTTAACCAGTTAACCAGGTGATTTCAAAATTAATATCGAAAAGGAAGTAATAAAATAGATTGGTATAATATTTCAACCTATTTTTGCAAAACATATCTTCGTGGCAAGTGGTTAAACTGAGTAGTAAGTCAGAAAAAAACATTATTGACTGACAGATTAATAACTTTCAAAGGAAGTTACTGTTATCACAAAAAACGAAGAAAAGTGCTTCAGTCAAAACTATTATTAAAATACAGATAAATAAATAGATGGATAGATTTTCATTTAAATAAAATCAACAAACAATGATAAACAACGAGAACGCATACAACATGCTATACATTCCGCAAGGCTCTATGGTCGGAATGCAGAAAATGAATATTTGTTTATCTTGGTTAAATAAACACGATTTTTTGTCACATTGGCCCTTTAAAGGAAAAATGAAGAATAGAATACTTCCCCAGCAGATTCCTCTCTTTCAACTACAAAGCTTTAAAAGTTCGAACAGTTAAACGTATTTTTCTTTAGACCATAGAAAGTAGTGACGCTTCGATAACTTTCTAAGACTGCTAAATCTAGGACGTATGGTCGTCGCCGGAACTAAAAGAACCCCAATAATTACTCAAAAATCAGAATGTCCTTCGACTTTGTAGGACTAAGATCTACAAATGGTCTGATTTCAAAACATCAAATACTTATCTCTACTGACCAGGAGAAAAGTCAAACTTATCAATGAGCAGAATTTTCCAAAATTAGAAAAGATTACAACCAAATCTTTCATCGTAATAAACTTGTCTATAGAAACAAGGACTCGGATAAAATTGTGCATTTTCTAGTGAAGAATGACCACAGTCTGGTGTTCATTTAAGGACTAGGGACATTAGGGGATTTAGGGACTTTAGGGACATTTAGGGTGCTTAGGGACTTTAATCTATTTGACTATCATCCTATCTGACCCCAATCTAGGGACCATATCTGACCATCACCACAGCCTGGTGTTCATTTTTTTACTGTTTTGTTTTTTCCAAGGAAAACTGAACCAGTGGTCTTGGAATATCACAAGATCTATGACTCATTCGAACAGACATTTTAAACTCTAGCGATGAAAAGGTTTTGAGGCTGCTTAGGGACTTTAAACTTGAAGCCCTATCTGACCGTCACCAAAAACTTTGCCGAAACTGTGAATTATCCTTTTTGAACCACGGTGTTCACCGAAATATCCACCCCTTATTATCAGTTCCTCTGACCTAGACTCCCCCGCCAAGTGACAGCGCTTGTTCCCAAACTGGGAGCAAGCGTACATGGTTCATTACCTTAGTAACGAGAACTGTTCTCGAATGTTCTTAATGTCACTTTATCCAACCTCAATCTGTTTTAATAAATTTAATTTGGGAAATCGTTTCAAGCACTAGGCAACATACATTTAATTTTTTTATTAGCTTGGTTTATTTTCAATTTATGATTATCCCTGCATAAATAGTTTTAAACATTTCGCGCAAGCCTTGATAAGATTATAAATACGTATTTTTACTACCCGGTATGGCTGAAAAAAAAACAAACGATTTTTGTCAACTCCAAGGCCGTATCCAGGGGGAGGAGGTTAGACCCCCCCCCCACCCCCGCAAATATTTGTCCGACTCGTAAAAACCTAACAAAAATGAATATAATTTTTTTTTATGCGTTTTTTAAAGTTTTTGTACCCCCACCCCCCAGAAAAAAATACGGCCCTAGTCAACACTCATTTTTCATTAACCTGTTTTCTGTCACTAACCGTTGCTAACTTTAAATAAAGTCAAATTGGATTGCCGTTAATAAGCCTAGAAATTATATTCTGCCTAGACCTTGTGTCTGATAGAGTGACTAGTCTTAGCTAATTATCTAGTTGAGTTTGCAACTTAAATTCCTTGGCTATGTCCCTTTTTCTAGCTGTCACTTTTTTATAGGCACTAGCAGGGTTTTGAAGAAAAACGTCTGTATTTCCGGCTATAGGTTGATTTGGTTTGCATCAGGTAGTATTTAGGGCTGGTGGAATATACATGACCGTTCAAATATGTTGTGTTATATCTGGTTTCATTTCAGATTTTTTTTTTTTTTTTTTTTTTTTTTTTTTTTTTTTTTTTTTAGCTTCCATTACAGTCGGCTTTATTTACTTTTTTTTAGCAGGAAAAAAAAAATCAGTAGTAAAACTTGGTTATGCCAAACCCGGAAAGAAAGATACTAAATAGCGAAGAGACATAAAAAGAAATAAGGGAGGTAATTTCAGCAACTAAAAAAAATGAAGTTTGCATAATGCGGAAATTTGGTGATGCGGAAAACGCATAGTCCTGCTGCAAGTAATATCAACGCCTACTTATAGGCTGACAACCTCAGCGTTTCATTAAGCACCCTCATCCAACCTCAATTACTAGCTTGCTCAAAACATTTTATAGGTCTGTTAAAATATATTAGGGTACTGGGCAAGCAACAGTAATTGGGAATGTATAAGCTATATCATTTAAAGAGAGGGCTGATAGGACAATAATATCTTGTATATGGGACAGTTTCGACTATGATCTCACTCGTTAACGTCACAAAAAAATATAACCTTTATTTTAGCATTTGCTAGTTTTCTTAACCATGCGGATTATAATTTGTTTTAAAACCCGCCGCTGTCACACAACAGAATCTAATGGAACAAGGAAGGACGACCTCCAAGACCTTTTCATCACTATAAGCTTAATATGCACCTCGATATTTTTGCCAAGTGTCAGTTGAATACCTTCTTAGGTCTTATTTAGTGTCTCTGAGGGCAAAGAACCCAATGCATCTTGATAAATTAGTTGAGATGACACAGTATTTTGTCTTAAAATTGGAAGGGGGGAATAAATCAAACAAAAACATGTAGAAGGAAAATCATTATTTACAATTAACTGTTATTCCAAACCATCGATAATGGATATCTATCATTCCTCCTGTGGCCTAATTATAGCCTCCTAGTTCGCTTAGTTGCTCCCTTGCATTTCCTAATTTTGAAGATAATAGACTGTCTAAAACTCCAGCTTATCCAGCATTAATAAATGGATGAAATCATATGAATAAATAAGCAGTTACCAATTAATCCACCAACAGCTCCAAGAAAAAGGAACGGAATCAGTTCAACAAACATCCATGGCTTGTTATATTCAACGTAGAATAACACAGAATGTTCATTCCCATAAGGATCGATTGATCTTACAACAAAAGCAGCTATCAATGCACAAAAGAATGATCTCCATAGAGTTTTCATTGGGAAGTAATAGCTCACCTAGAAGAAATAAGGAATGAAATCTACACTTTCTTCAATAAAATATTTTAGTCGACTGTGGGCCAGTCGATATTAGTTTAAGAAAGAAAGAAGAAAGGACGCAACTAATTCTACTGAAAAGTGAACAATTTGATTTAAAAACAACAATGAAATTCTGGAAGGAAAGAGCGAAATACAGAAAGAAAAACTAAACCAAAAATTACGACCAGACTGGAATAAACGAAAAACTATTTGCTGCTATTTTTGTACATAGACACTAAGGTTCCAAACCAAAATTACATTTAATTAGCTGTTACACGGTAGAGGCAGAGGGCCGTTGTGGGTATAGTGTTAAGCTTGATCATTTCGGTTTGAGGGGTAAAGTTTGCAAAGTAAACAACACTACTACTTATTATCCATTTCTCCTTAGGTTCTAAGGTTACTTGGCAAGGTCGTAATAAGACATAGTTTTGGGAAAGAAGGAGAGAAAAGTGGCACACAATATTCTTTTAAATCCGGTCAGCTTAGGCTCTAACATGCCTGATTTTGGATTACGCTTGAGCTCCAGTGATGTTAGTTAGAAATGTTGAACCGCTAAATTTATGCAACGATACAAGGTGAACTATTAAATCAACGCGAAAGTGCCTTATTTTCCCATAATTATGGTGAAACCTGCTAAAGCAAGGATACTTTTAATCAAAAGATTCACAAGCTTAGTCTTGACGTGCCTATAAGGTTTTCATTTTAAAGATTTAGAATTAATATTAATAAAGTAAGAGCAGTTGCTTTAGATGGCAGGAATAGATTATGCAACACCACGTTTACTGCTGTCACTTTGCATCTGGATTCTTAATCTATCCAGTAGCCCAAATAAAACATCGCAGCCATCTATAAAGAAGGATTATACTTAATAGTATATGTCTAAATATACCTCTTCTAAGCTAAACAGGACACCACCTATTGGTGCACCAAAAGCTACTGAGACACCGGCTGCTGCAGCGGCAGAGAGAATTTCACGCTTCTTTGCCTCGTTTCTCCCGTACTTAGGGAACATATAGGAAAGAATATTTCCTATACAAACGGCTATATGGACCATAGGACCTTCTTTTCCCAAGTTTAAGGCTGCTGAAACAGCCAACATTATTCCTATAATAAAAAAAAAAAATATATAAACATTCACTTTCGTTAACACGGCTTCTAGGCTTAGCGAAAAAAAAAAAAACGATGATAAAGAAAAGAGAACATTGACATTATATGACTTTATTTCTGCTTCTTTTAAATTTAAGTGCAGCTCTCACCTGTTCTTTTAAATATTCTTTTTAACGTTTTTCAAATTAACGTTTCAAATTTCAATTAAATGTTTTAAAAATTTTCGGATATGAGCCTAAAACCCATCGCAAGGATGATCCACCGGAATAAAAAAAATACACCACTTGAATTGTCAGTTTTGAAAGTAGAGTAGAAATTGTCTCCACGCATAACAGAATTGCTTCAATGCTTCAAAGCGTACGGTTTTTCGGCCAATTTAAACCGAAAGTTAATATCCGTCACATTAGACGAGAATTCAACCGATTTCACTGTTTGGTAGCGATTTGAAGCTCATTACATAATCCTTTGTTCAATTTAAAAGCCCTTTTTCAACAGAAATATTTCTTTGGAGTATTGCACGTGGACCTTCTAGAAGTTCCAAGTTCGTCAAATCACGGGGTGTTTATTTTTTGTTGGTGCTAAAACTTGAAACACTCTTTGCTGCTGCTTGTTCAAAACGTTAGTCTTTCCCAACTGAAGACAGTCGATCTTATACCTATCAATAGAGACTGCGTAGTTGTTTAAAAGATGCTTCTTCAAAAATAAAAAAAAAAACAAGTCAGATTACTTACATTTGTTGCAGCTGATCGACTGTCCTCCATGTTGAAGATGCGGTAATGAGGTGCGTGGCAGTTGGCACCGTTCCCCGTCTAATGATGCATCGCAATGGATTTATGGGCTTTGTTGGGCTAACCACCCGGCAAAGCTTCTTTTACCTGGTTATGATTAACAACAAAAAGCCTCGGACCAAACAGCCATTTCGACGACGACCTGTAGCACGTCCACCGACCATCCAAACGGACCTGTTTACGGTAGCCCACTGCAATGTACGAGGTCTCAGATCTAAGTTTGACCAGTTCCTACATTTAGTGAACTCGGTCAAGCCATCTATCATGTGCATCACTGAGACCAATCTAAACCAAGAAATACAGAGCAGTGAGGTTGCCATACAGGGATACACGCTCCTCAGGCGGGATCGAGAGAGTACTGACGGTGCTAAATACGGAGGAGGAGGTGTCGCTGTTTATATACAGAGCCATATACCTTATTCATGCCTGAGCATACCAGATTCAGCAGGCGAAGAAGCTCTGTGGGTCAGGGTGACCCTCCCAAATAAATCCGTGATTGTCGGTACCGTGTATAACCCTCCAACTTACCAGATTACAAGCTACCTTGAAACCTCCCTTGAATATATTCGGGGCAAATACGCTAAGTCTGCCATTATCCTTCATGGAGACTTCAACGTCCATCATAGCGTCTGGCTTCGCAGCAAAAATACTTATTGGGAAGGGTTAGACTTGTATGATCTATCTCTCTCTTACGGGCTGGAACAACCTGTCGATTTAGACACTTATCATAGCCCAAACAGATCATAACGTCTTGACCTATTCCTTACAGATCATCCTGACTCCTTTAAGGTAGACGCTCATGCTTTCACCAGTGGCCACGTTGCCGTCGTTGCACGTGGAAACCTACGTATTGCGCCTCCAGTACAACATGCGCAAATACTCTGGCTACGCAAAGGTGGTGATTCAGACGGATTGAGATACGCTCTTTTTCCTTATCAGTGGAGAGCCTTTCTCGCAGAAGGCCTAAAAATAGTTGAAGATACTCACCAGCACTCGATAGCTAACTCTGTCATAAAGCATATCCCTTCAAAGCGGATCCAGGTGTCCAATAAGGACAAACCTTGGTTCAACGCCCAGTGTAAGAAGACAATCCGAGCAAAGCAAAAGGCACACAAGCGATGGCTACTTTCGAAGAGCGAAGAGGACAGAATTGCATTCATAAATGCGCGCAAAGATGCAGTTCGAGCGATTCAGCAGTCCTGGGTTCAGCATAAGGAGGAATTCGCCACCAAGCTTCAACTTACTTCGGCAAAGAGTTGGTGGAAAATTGTCAAGGAGGCTTTACCGTCGTCCAAGGGGACCGCAATTCCTTCTCTCCAGAGTAACGGGACAGTGGTACAAGATCCACAGGCAAAGGCTGAAGCTCTTGCTAAGGCTTTTGCCGAATTCCCAAATCTAGACGATGACGGTAGAGAAGTACCAAAATTCTCCGACCGAACCGACACTGTCCTGGAACGCGTGGATTTTTCTGCTCCCAAGATCCTTCACATTCTGCAACGCCTTGATATGACCAAAGCCACCGGTCCTGAAAATATACACAATGTTGTCCCAAATCCTGTAGTGCCAAAATAGATAGAGCCTTGTCATTGATTTTCCAGCTGTGCTTTCGCTCCGGACCCTTCCAAAGAATATGGAATTCCACCCATGTTACACCTGCTCTAAAGCCAGAAGGCAATTCAACGAGCGTGGGCTCCTACAGGCCTATTAGCCTTCTCTCCTGTGTTGGCAAAGTCTACGAGAGCGTTTCCAATAAAACACTTCATCAGTACCTGGAATCAAATAACCTTCTAGGCGATCGCCAATATGGATTCCGCCGGAAATGCTCAACATTAGACTGCCTAGTGGCCCAGTATCAGGAGTGGATAGAACTACTGGCAATGGGATACGACATCAGGCTACTATCCTTCAACATTGCGAAAGCTTTTGACAGAGCATGGCACTGTGGCCTGCTAAAGAAACTCTATGTGTATGGTGTTCGTGGATGTCTGTTAAAAGTGATTGAGAGTTTTCTTTCCGATCGTTCACTGCGGGTTGTTCTAGACGGGTTTACTTCCAGCGAATATCCAGTGAAATCAGGGGTACCCCAGGGCAGTGTCTTGGGACCTACGCTCTTCCTTATCTACATAAACGACATGGGAGACAACCTCGCAAACCCTCTGCATCACTTTGCCGACGATACCACGACATACTCAGCCGTCCCTAAACACAAAGACCCAACACAAGCCTTCCTTTTCCTACAGATGGATCTTTTGAAAATTGAAAAGTGGTCTGATGCATGGATGATCAACTTCAATGCATCGAAAACAAAGGAGCTTCTAATTACCCGATCAAAGGTGCCACGTGAACACCCCAGTTTCATCTTCAAAAATGAAGTTATAAAGAGAGTCGACGAGCTTCGTCTACTGGGGATTCATTTCTCCACCGATCTCTCTTGGAGCAACCACCTAGATCGGGTGAGAGCCTCCTGCGCAAGACAGCTGGGAGTTTATGTTCGCTGCAAAAAAATTCTCCCATGAAGCTCGATCATCCAACTCTATAATTCTTGCATCACACCTACAGCTGAATATCGATGCCCGCTATTTGCTGGGGCTCCCAAAAAGCTGTTGGCACCACTTTAGAAGATCTAGAATAGGGTAAATAGGGCGGGCTGCGCCTCTACACAAGAATTGCTCCAGCCTCTAAATGAAAGGTTTGATGTAGCGTCGATGGCTGTTTTCTACAAGTACATGAATTCGCCTCCCTCCGACGAGCTCTCTCGAATTGTGCCCCACATTGTCCAGCCGACAAGGCCGACACGAAGGCACACAGCTCGGTCCAATTATCTAAAGAAGGATACGCCGAATACCGAGTACTTGAGGAACAGCTTCAACCGGCGTTGCACTTCTATCTGGAACGATCTTCCTGGGGATATTATCCCTGCAAATCCCTCTGTTGACACCTTCAAAAGAAGGTTCAATAGACATTTAAAACATCGAGGCCATTGAAAGAGGTAAATGAATTGCGACATATCAGATAATTTGAAGTACCTGGCGCCGTGAATATTGGAATAAAAAAAAAAAAAAAAATTCACTAGTGCAAAAACCTTGTCGAAAATCTGCATAGCTCATATCCATCTTCTGTCTCACATTTATGTTTAGTTCCTCATACTCAAATTCGGGTCATGGGTAGAAAGCATCCATTGATCCAATTCTACTTTTTACTTCAAGCTGTGTTAGAAGTTGTGTCAAGCTGTGTACGGAGGATTACCAGGTGATGATCTTAATTAAAGAAAGTCTCTAAAAAGAACACAGTTCGGATTACCCATTGGCAAATCAACTTCCATTATCTTGTTTAGTCTCAAGTGAATGCAGATCATAGGCAGCGCTGTTGCGCTGCCTAAGTAAAGAGTACTATGGACGCATTGCATTAATTTTTGCCCCAAGGCACTTCGCATAGAAGAAGTTGTCGCAGAAACTTGGGAAGGAACTCATTCGATTGTATTCTTTCTAAGCTCATTTCGGAGCTCATTCTTTCTAAGATTCAAAACCAATTGGAGGGCAACCAGTCCCTCTACTAAGCCCATCAATTTCTCAAACACATCCAATCAAAATTTTGATATAGTCATTTTTTCACGTTTGTCGCATCCCCTCCCCCTACCACAAACCTTAGGGCAAGAGCTGTAAGTTATGATGTTCACATTGTATTTGTTATTGAGAAAGGTGAACATGTTTGACCTTTAGTGTCCAAAAAGATGAAGTGCATTCAGGTGAAACTTTCAGAAAATGTTGTGGAGAGTGTTGAACTAAATCAAAGCACGTTATGTGCATACAGGTTGTCAAAAGGGCGTAAATCAGAAATAACCAAGTATATTAATTTGGAACTTTCAGGAAATGGTTAGAGATGAAAAGGCAATATTTGCCTGCTACTATTACTACCACTTCTACTAATACTGCCACTACAGCTCCTACTTCTGTAGCGAGTACTACCTAGGCTGAGGAAATTGAAGTAGAAATTTAAGGAAATGTTGAAGGGAAAGTCAAAACACACTATGCGCATACAGATTGTAAAAAGGGCCTTTCAAACTCAAAACGAGCAGAAACTAAGATGAGTAGGGCTAAAGCCCAAATACCTTTTGGAAACCAGAACATAATTTGCACTTTACAGAAAAAAATACATTTTAAATGATTTCAGTTTTATAACTTTAATAAATCCAAAATTATTGGGTTTTTACGAATAAATATCAGTATATGTATAATAAACTGTCAATCCACACACAAGATTTTTCAGTAATCTTGGTTATGATGTTTTTTGTTTTTTTTTTTGTTTTTTTTTTTATATCATGAGAAATAGAAACATTCAGCTCAAAATAAGGATTGTTTTTACGGGAAGTGCAAATTATGTTCTGGTCTTCAGAAGGCATGAGGGGCTTCAGCCCTACTCATTTTAATTTCTGCTCGTTTTGAGTTTGACTCGTTTTTTATTGTAATATCTGTTCGTTTTGGGTTTAATTTATTTATTAATGGTGATTTGTGGTAGTTTTGCGCTTGAAAAATCATTTGACCTTATTTCTGCTCATTTTCAGTTTCACGTAACTCTTTACTTTTCTGTAAAAAACTTACTTTGTGAAAAAAGTTTTTAAATTGGTTAAAAGAAAAGACGAAACCATACTGACTTAATCGAAAAAAAAGGCATGGACTCTTAAGTGTCTTTCTAAAAGTAAGAGGTTTTTCATTGGAGAGAGGTGTGTATTTTGCTAAACGGAAGCAGATCTTCATAACCCTCTTAAAAAAGAAAGATGGAAAGCCTGAATTTGAAAACATTCACCCTATATCTCTCACTCCTATTTTCTCAAAAGTATAAGAAGGATTCCTTACAGATTGGCAAAAGGAAAAAAATCCTCCCTTTTACCGACCCGAAGCAATTCAGGAATTTCAAATCCACTTCAATTTCCCATCACCCGGTCCATCTTAGTGACTCCATTGGAAAACTTATTGAAAAGCCTAATAGTTGGCTAAATTTAATTTAAGTATTTAAATAGCTTAATAATTATTTCAATATTCTCCCTGTCCACACAGGAGTAACCCCGGTTAATCTCCTAGGTCCTCTTCTTTTCTAAGTTATGATTAACAGTCTCGCTAAGAAATTTCTGTCAATGACCCAACGGTCATTAAAATCTGCTACAGACATATAATAAGGAACCCTATCATCGATGACATTGAGCATGATACCTCGGACTTGGTCACGAGAGTGAACCCTTCTGAATCCATGATAATACCAATTTGTTTCCTTATCCCCCCCCCCTATTTTACTAATTCAATGATTTTTGTATTTAATGTGTAAGGGCAATGAAAAAAAAAACAAAAAAAAAAACAAAACAAAAAAAACTCTAAACTCCAAATTTTGCGGGACGGGGGCTTTTGTTCAAACCTATACCTAAGCCTCTCCCCCAGAAAATTCTGTGTCATCCTTTAAATTACTTGGCGTCACGTTTTTTTTTCTAATTTAAAATTGGGGATATCTATGTTAAAAACATCATCCATAAAGCTAATGCTTCTATCTCCCTGCTTAAGCTCCTAAATAATTTTGGTGCTCCCCTTCCCATTCTTGAAAGATTTACACCTCCTTTGTCCGCCCGCATCTTGAATATGCTTGTCCAATTTATCGCACTGGCATCTCCCGGGAAGAGTTAGATAAAATTCAATCCATCCAAAAAAGAGAATAATTTTAAAAGAAGGCAAGGTTCCATACGCTCTTCTTCAAAAAATACCTAAGTTAGAAACGATTGAGTGCAGGAGAGGTATGTTGCACCAATTTTTTTTCAAAAAATGCAATGACAAACCCTCTCACGGAAAACCTTTTCCGAAAAAACACTTACATCTAGATTTGAAAAAAAAAACAAAAAACATTTGTACCCTACATTGTGGAAAAAAACTAACTAAACACCCCGCTAGTTTCTCACTTCTTATTACTTGTACAGGTGATACCTGGGCTGGTTTTCCTTCCTTTTTGTGTTTTTAAAGTTCCTCTTAATTTTTTTTTGTTTATTTTAACGAGATTTGATGTCAATTCAATTTGTCATTCTTTAGCCAGTTTTAAATACATTGTTGGCTTCAAACCTTTTTCTATGCTTTTTCCTCAGACCCGAAATACGAATTCGGCCCTTCGGGGCATGGGATCGCAATTTTTTTTTAAACAAACATCTTATTTTATCGCTAATTTTGAAACAGAAGATTGGAAATAAATTGACCAACGACAAAAGGTTGCACCAGCCCAGAACAGAGAAAAGACATACCAATAGATTTTATTATGAGAGTCCATTTGCCAAGGAAGCCTCGAATTATAAATCCACTCAATATAGTTTTGATTTCAGGAATGCCACCACCACAGGCGTAAGGAGCTAATGTCTTAACAAGCATTCCGGCAAGACCAGCAAACAGTAAACACCAAACAACATAGAACATGTAGGAAAGTATATACGATCCAGCTCCTTCACTTTCCACACCTAACATCTGGGGCCAGGTAAGCCACTGAGAGCAGTTACTAGCACCGAAAGTAGTTTCGTTTGAAGACCAACAGCACTGCTCCCTGAAAAGAGAAATGCTCTTAATTGAACCAGATATTTTTAATAAGACACAACAATAGGCACCACTTCTAATTTCGCTATAACAGGGTTTCTTGACTCAGATTCTCCAGATTCGCGTGCCACAGAAGGTCCTACATGTTCAACGAGAAAGAGAAAGGTATAGTGAATATTGTGTTGGGTTTCCTTGAGACAGATTTGGATTTGTTATGATTTATTTACACTAAAATTTGGTAACCAAAACTCTTGTCAAACACATTAGTATCAAAATAAAGAAAATGCAGTTAATATAACACACAAAATATGATAGCAAACAAGCAAAGGACAATGTCTTTTAAGTACAACATAAAAGAGAAATAAAAATAAAAAGTGATCTAAAGAATATTTTTTTTATATATGATTAATTCAAAAAACACTTTCCAAAAAAAAGGAATTTTTACAAAGGAAAGTAAAAAGCTGTATTAAACAGAATACGAGAACAAATAAAGTCCTATAATTATTCAAACTTGAAACAAGATCGCTATCAATGAATAAACGTGACCCAAGACGAACAGAAGCCATAATGACTATTCAAGTCGAACCTAAAACGAATGGGAAATCACCACAGACAAGAGTAGGGCTAACGCTCTCTAATTCTTCTAAAGACCAAAGCGTCATTTGCACTTTCCGAAAATAAAACATATTAGAAACATTTTTTTTCTTTTATAACGTTAATAAATTCCAAATTCTTAAGACTTCCGAGAACGAGTGGCAGCACTACAGGGAATAATAGAGCTATGTGTATCTCCTACCAGTTGAAAGTGGCATTAAACCATCTATCTAGAGCGGCAAAGAAAATCAGTTGATGGGCTAAATCATTGTTTTCCTTTTAAAGATAGCTGAATTCTATGAAAGAGACACAATTAGTTGTTTCTTCTTCGTCTAACATATTATGGTTAACAGGATCTATTAATCTTATTGAACCTTTCATGTTAGAACCTTACCAAAGTTTTTGACAAGGAGGAAAATAGTTCAAAGTCTCGCTTCCTTGGCGTTCTACTTAAGACGTTATTTGACAAGTTGGAGAAAGGAATAAGGTATTTTTATATAGTGGTATTCTGGCAAATTTTTTTTTTATTTTTTAAGAATGAAACACAGAGATTTATCCACTTCATTTTATTTGTCCAATTAATTTATTGATGTTACTTCCTACTTCCTTAGATTTTATATAGAGTATCTATTGTATATACTGGTTTGATTTTTTCTTTTTATTTTCTTTTGATTTTATATTTCTTTCTTTTTTAAATTATTAAACCTGCAAGACTAGCTCCAATTAACTGTAGTTCAAATTCCTTCCTTTCCCAACAATGAAGACACCTTGTTCTGATACAGGCGAAACATTTGTTAGGTACTTCTTTTTTCCCTGCTTCCTACTGGCCCTAGGCCCGTAGTTTTCAAGATTCAATTCTTTTGTTTTGGCATGCCACTTCGGCTTTAAATCTTTCATTCATCTATATAGCATGTTATTTTTTTATTTTTTTTTATTCGGGAGAGTTAAGTTGTATTGCATGGTATGAAAAGAGTAGGAAGAGTGAATGAGTTTGGTTTATGATGAAAGATTGTTTGACGCTGCTCAAGCCACAATAGTGGCTTAATAAAACGTCATACGTTCTTACCATTTCTACGTTTGTTGATAATGTTATTCAAAAAATGTGGTAAGTTCCAGTTAAGTATGATGTAATTATTAGTTGAAAATTAAAGTCATCTCATCTCATAATTCACAGATCAGCTGGCTGAATCTGACCGCCACTCTAATTTATATAAAGTAAAAACCTCTAAAAAATAAAAATTAATAAAAAAAAACGAAATTACCTATAAAGAGTAAATAATAATATCAAATCCATATCAAAATATACTTAAATATATTCTTTACAGTCAGACAGTTCAAACCAAAAACAGAGTGTGCCTTCATGAATTTTTTCCATTGTTCGTTCGATGGACTTAGCCAAATAGGATTCTGTACGGATTAAATAATTGAATTAAAAAATCCTAAAACTTACTCATCTAGCCAAAACGCCTCTGGGCAAATTCCGTATTTAAGATCTGTCATCCAAGTAGTACCAATATCCACCACACTGGCTACAGTGCCAGCGGCTAAACCAACAAATAATACACACAGCCACCCCGAAGACGCATCGAAACCACCTTTGATCAGATCAAATAATGAATCCGTACTACGTTTCACGAGATATCGATGTCGCATTCGGTCTCGCGCCAAATCTCGCTGCCAGTCAATCGTTTGGAAATCGTCATATTGACCAAGACCAGGGATATCTTCGACGTCATTTGTACCTATAATGGTGCGTAATTTAGGATAATTTCCTCAAGGACGTCGTAAAATCAAGTAAGTTAAATAGTAAAATAAAATACATAATACAATGAAAAGTAAATAGATCTACTTCTATGTGCTACGAGATTGATTATTTATTTCTAGTTTGAGTATCAGCATTCAAGATTCTGATTTCCTCGGAAATTAAGACAAAATTAAGACAAAAGAATAGTTGAGGCTTTGAATACTATATAAGACACGACCGTACCCGACATATTGTAGACAGTGAGAACAGTCTCTCAGCAAATAACCGGCAAAAGTAATATTTTACTTCACCATTAAGGTCACCAGCTTAATGTGTCCTTTTTTCTTGTTTTTTTTTTCTTTTTTCATGGGTACAATTCAATAGGGATTTAAAGGATCGTACTTTTTCAATCCTGAAAAAAAAATCCTGAAAAAAAATTTAAATATCTATTTTTTCTTAAAAACTCCTGTTTAATGGAATTTTTTTTAGAAAGAAAGAAAACAAAAAAGTATTATTCATTTTAGTACTGACTGTTTTAATGTTTTTCCAAAAGTTAGAAACAGTACCAATGCTTAGTTGAAACACAGACAAAAAACAAAAACAAAACAAAAACACTAAGATTTAACGCAATGTCAGTCCGCGGAGGTAAACAGATAATCATACCTCTCCCCAAATATCTAAATTTCCAACGCAATTTCTCATGCTTTTTGCGTAATTCACCCGTTTTTTAGTCCCCCTCCCCTTAAAAAAGTAAGGTTTTGTACATTTCCCTATACTATATATTGCTCCTATGAATGAAACACTAAGATAACAAAAGAGGAATACGATTCATTTGCCCATTCTTTGGAATTATAACCTTCCCTGCCGTGACAATTCCCCCCCCCCCTAACGCGCCAACACATAGCCCTATGGTAAATACAAAACTCGGACACGCTTGGATTAAAATGGAAGGGCCACTGAAAACATGATAGTAGGAATTTTCTGCATATTATGAAGACATTTTTTTATCATTATAGCATTTTCTTGCGAAGTTCCATATCTACCCTCTGGCTATAACTGGCCCCATTAGGGAGGGTAGGTGCAAAATTTTTATTTTGGGGAAGACCATATCGAATAGGGAACTTTTCAGGCAGAATGCTTGCGCACGGTTGCCATTTCTTAACATCTTTCGGTTACTTAACCCTACTGCTAGAAAGAACAACAGAGAGACGAGAGATTTTTAAGTGAAAGAAAAAGAAAAATATTACCATCACCATAAGGACTATAATTAAATATCTCATCTTCCAAACCACAAGGCATAGGGATTTAAAATACACAATCTTAGCAATAAATAATACAAAAATGGAGAAGAGCTCACATTCTCAACTCACTAATAATAAACCTACATTACAAAACAAACTATTTTATGAAGTAATATTCGAATGCTCATAAAATTAAATAAATCCAGTCACGTCTTAGTTACCGCTAAGAGAAAAAGGACAACTCCAACGGATTTGTTTTCTTTTGTCTGGGATTGTATTGATAGATTTATTTTGTGAATTTACTAGAACATAAGAAGCAATATAAAAAACTTAAAACGAGCAGCAATAATGTAAGTCATAAAATATGAAAATGAACTGAAACTAGATTTACGTAGCTTGGGTATCAGGAAGCACTATAGCGCCCTTATTTAGCCCCTTTACCATCGCCCAACATGATATCCAAAGTCCTCGTGTACCGGTTTCCCCCACTCCTCTTCAACAGTACTTTAAATTATTAACTTCATCCCCCAAACCGCTGCCAAGATTTTACACACAGGCTATTTCGATGACCTGGATACACACGGTGTATTTTCATCTACCTTTTCTCAATGCCCTAGTGAAAGATCCACTTCACCTCCCCTCCCAACACTGCCTGAAAGTTTTAACTTGATCGTCCGAGCCATTCCCGGGACATTGCAGATAACTTGAACACTCGGGTGCACATCCTCATAGCGTCTTTTGATTTATTTAATTATCCGTGTCATTTCCAGATTATACTCAAATGAAGCCCTGGGAAGCTTGACCTTGTGAGCGATTCCAAAAAGATTTGCTGCTATGATATGTGGATATGTGGACAATGAGTAATTTATATGATTTAGGGCAATGTTGAGGGTGGGGCCTAGTAAACAACGAACTATGGGTCGGGGAAAAGGGTGGAAGTCAATAAAAAGAAACTATAGGCATTTGGGTCACGGAATTAGCATAGCTTTGAGACTTTAAATTTTGGGTTGGAGGAAGGGGTTAAAAAAATAACACTCTGGTCAGCCTAAACGTTTACGCACTAAAGCTGCATGCATTAAAGGTACACGCACAGACTTTAAATTTTGGGTTGGAGGAAGGGGTTAAAAAAATAAACTTTGGTTAGCCTAAACATTAATGCATTAGATTACACGCACAGACTATCCCCCCACAGCCCTCCCCCACAACTAGTCCTATAAAAATTTTGAGATAGCCATTTTGTTTAACATAGTTCAAAGGTACAATATATATGGTTTTGATGATAATATGGCCCTCCATGGTCCCTGGGGAAAGGACTGTATGTGGTATCGGGCGTATCGATATGGCGCGTATAAGTATCGTGCGTATTGGTATCGCATGTATCGTATCGGGAATATCTGTATCCGCTGTTTTTTTCAGTCATTTTCTAGGCTCATTTTTTTAAAGCATGTCCCGGCAAGGTATCATGGTTGCAGCGGCAACTGCAACCTAGTAAAGAGCGAACCACAGCCCATAGTAACCAAAGCTAAAAAATGTGTTTTGAAAAAAACTGCCCAATGGAAAAAATTCCCGTCTGACACTGACTCAGGAATGTTAACTATTATTTCGGTTCGTCTGAAAAGTAAAAGTTTATTGCGAAGAGAAATTTATTGTGATTTGGAAAAAAAAGCCTCACATCCCTTGAAAATGGCGTCAGATCAAAATGAAAAGTGAGCCAATGGAATCAACATGGTTAAAACCTTGTACAGGGATGTTACAATCCCCCTCCCTGAACAACACGGAAAATCACTTTTTTGCATCGGTAGCACTGACCTGTCTCCCTGACTTTTTTTTCAACAGGTCTAGCGGGCTAACAGAACATCATAAAGAGATTTTTAATGGCTCATTCAAAAGCTATTACTCATATCTACGTCCTTTTTATAAATTCTGCCATCTGTAAGTGCCATAAGGCACTATAATGACACTTTTTGTGCTATTTCTTGGCACTAGCAGGCTACTAGAACATCGTTGGCAGATCTCTGATAGCCCTTATAAAAGGTATTGCACATATATACGTCGTTCATATAAATTCCACCATCATCAAGTTCAAATGACACTAAAAACGGCAATTTTTGAGTTGTGTCTTAAGTGGAAAACATGTACTGTAGAAAAAAAAAAATATTTGACTTCCAACAAAAGGTTGTGCTCGAATTCAAACAAGTCAAAAAAATCCAATTTTTCTGTTGGAATTGTGACTTGCTTATTTAATTCAAACAAGTCACAAAAAAATCCAATTTTTCTGTTGGAATTGTGACTTGCTTATTGAATTCCAACAAATTATTGAAATTATTAGGATTTATGTGCTTTTCAGTAGAAAAAATGTAATTTTCACCGTAAATCGGTTATATGAAATAACACGGTTTGAACTTCAACAGTAGTTTGAAGTTTCTTGAATATCATTTTAAATTTGACTTAGGACCATTGAAAGTAATATTTTCAGTATAAGTTCAATTCAAATATTTGAATTATAGCGGAAAAAGGTGAATGCTAATTGAATTTTGAGTATAAAAAGATACTTATAAAATAAGGAAATATATTTTTACTTTGAAATAAGTTCAGCTTTCTTGTCTGCAAAATGAACCCGCAGAAATTTATGTACAAAAATTATCTTTTAACTTTTACAATCGCTTTTTTTAAATATATTTTTTTGTGAGTTTTTGTAGGTGACAAACAAAAAAAAATCATTTCCTTCAACTGCCCACAAACGTATAATACAGAAGTAGATTTAATGTTAAGACCTTCAAACGATAACGCGACGATTTTACCTTAGGGACATTCAGATTAGAGAGAGACGACATTCTGATTGGGATGACAAGTATTCAGTTTAGTTTATTAATATTGATAATTTGTGTCTTATGTTTCCCAAAACGTTTAAGATAGTACATTTTTATAAATAAAAAAAGGTTTGGTAAAATTCTACGGCACTGTTCTATTAGCTGTAAACCATGCAAGAAGTGAAGTTCGATTAATGCTAATGAAATAAAACAAAATAGGATAAAAATGTAATAGTTTAGAAACAAAATTCAGCTATATATTTGCACATTAGGGGTGGGGGCAAAGTAGAGCAGAGACTAAATACCTAGCCTAAACTCGTTACCTTTTTCCCCTAAACCCCAAAAACTAAACTTTAAATACTGTAAACGCAGTTAGAAACCACTGTTTGCAATCCAATTCTCCGTTGAGAAAACCTGTCTGACTAGTTTCTTTTATCATCTATCTTGCGTGGCTTACAGCTAATAGAACAGTACCAATTTTACTTTAGTTACTTTTGGCTATCTTAGAAAGAGGTTAGGTTAGGAAAATGAAACTTTCAGGGATGGGTCTACAGGCTAAAGTATGGGTACTTATGTACTATCTGGAACACACGCGAAAAATGAAGTTCGGTTGATGCTAATGAAGTAAAATTAAATAGGATAAAAATATAATAGTTTAGAAACACATTTCGGCTATATATTTACACATTAGGGAAGGGATTGGGGTAAAGCATATCATATATTAAATACCTAACCTAACCAAACCTAGGTACCTTTTTTTTCCCTAAACCCCAAAAAACAATAGTTTAAATATTGTAAACCCAACAACAAACCACGCTTTACAATCCGTTTCTCTACTGAAAGAAACCCGTTTCGAATGAAACCCGCATCTTCCATATATAATATAACGCATTTGTTCTAGATAACATATAAGAACCGAAATATGTCCCAGAAGGGTATTTTGAAATGTCTATTTCCGTTCTACCTTCATCTAGAAGGTCCAGTAATTTGCCTGCGTGGAAAGTATGAATATTGTTATTTTGACAAAACAACATGTTACCTTAGTTTCCAGTTATCAGTTTCTTTTCTCAACGGTTAGTTCCAAAAATGCAATTCCTGTTATTTGAGTAGAATTTTAAGCCATATCAATGTTTTTTTTCTTAAAAATTTAGGAAATGTATTTGCATATCTTTAAAAGCTTATAAATTGGGATTGAGCAAAGTTGTGAAGCTGAAAACAATTTTGTTGTACTTCATCTAAGCAGATCTATTTTGCAAGGTTTCAATTTTATAACACGCAGATTTGATGAGGCGGCTTACAAGAGATTTGATGGGATCTGATGAGTAATTTAAAGGTGTTCAGAATAGACAGGATTCGTGGCATTATTATTGCAACTGTTCAGCTCTGGAGGAAGACAAAAGGGGGGAGGGGAAGTCTTTCTTTTATTTGTGCTTCGATTTTATTTCATATTCACTTCGGGTCCATGTATCACTGTTTTCCTGATGGAAATACGTTCATATCTGTAATGTGTTCTGTCAGCATGTTACTATAACACTAATTTAGTTATTTTTCCCGTGAAAAAATGAATGCTTTAAGAGGTGTAAATCTTTTTTGTAAACTCTTTTTGTTGTAATTTTCTGTGCTGTTTAAGTGAATGAGATTATTTTTTTGTGTTTATTAATCATTCAGAAAGAAGAAAGGGAATATGAAGTCGGATGATTCGATGTTAGACTGCAGATCTAGGAAACTGAACAACGCTAGTAATGTAAATCCAATAAAAGAACGGGAAACACAGCAAACAAGATGGAAGTCCAATACGCATCTTAAAATTCAACATGTTGTCTTGTCAACAAATTGAAAATTCAGTGTGGGTATAAGATTTCAACATTTTTGTTTCTCAACAAATTTGAAATTCGATAGTGACCATGGAATTCCAAAATAGTCTCCAATATTCAATTTCAGCTGTTGAAATTCAAATTTTGTGGTTGATAAACATTACAAACAATTTTTGTTGAATCTCAAACGATTTTTTTTATAGTGTGGGGCTATTGGGCTAGCAGAACCTTAAAAAGTGAGTTTAATGGCACTAATTTTAAGGCATATCCAGGGAAGGCAGGTTTTAAACCTATTACTCATATCTACGTGCTTTTTATCAATTTTACCATTCAAAAGTGCCATATAGCACTAAAAACGGCACTTTTGGTACCACTTCTTAAGTGGAAGAGTTTGCAAGCATAAAACGGTACCATTGCAATCATTATGGTCCAAAGCCCTTAACTGGAGGCTTATAAGATCCCCTCACATATACTCCCCCTCAACAACCTCTTAGTAAGTTTCATGAATCAACTAGTCATAGTAAAAGTAAAAGATTATTGTGGAAGCAAATTAACTAAAACTAAAAACTTTTCAACTAAACATCTACCAAAAATTAAGCTTTATTGATCAACAGTTCAGAATCGAACCTTCAAACTTTACTCTGTGATGAAGCCTGTGTGCTAGTTCTAACAGCAGTAATTGAGGGGAAGGGACATCCTTGTCCACTTAGTTTTTGCTCTTGCCTAGGTTTTGAAATCACCTTTCTTTGGTCATTTCATTGGAAAAGGCACTTGTTTCATTTAAAAAAATTAAGGAAACAACCGAAAGTGCACTTTGTGGGAATGTGCTATCAAGTCAAATTTATAAAAAGCAAATAAGTATAAATATAAGATTTTAAATGAGCCCTTAAACAGTTTCTTTTGTTACAATAGCCTTCTAGTTTCTGCTAGTCAGTTGGTGATTTATAAAGCCATGTCTTCGTCATGGCTCTTTCAGGCGAAGCCGGCCGAGTAAAAACAGCTTTTTGCTCATCGAAAAACAAACCTTCCTGAAAAACATGCATTGTTTTGTGAAGTATGGATAATGAACTTTATGTTATAGACATAAGTTGCTTGCAGTATTTTTAGGGCTGTCTTATCTCCTCTAGATCGCTGATAAGTAGAAATTATATTAAAAATAAGTTTTCAACTGAAACTAAGAAGTGACATTAAAACTTAAAACGAACATACATTATTCCGTATAAATAAAAAAGATCATGGCAGCATTGTTTCTGCATTAAATTTTAATCAAAAACAACCAAAGATTAATTTTTTTAAAAACAAAGTTTTTCCAAGGGAAGTAAAGAGCAAAGTTGAAACTTAAAACGGACAAAAATTATTACTTTACAGCCTATTTAATATATATTAATATAACTAGTACAAATAAACCAACTAATTATGTTTCCCTATGCTTTTATGATTATACAAAACTAGCGCTTTACTGAAAACACAAAATAGTATAGCAGTTTTGGTACAGTAAAAGCAAAATAAAGCATCTGCATAGCGTATCTTCGGAACGATTCCGGAGATCAAGTTGAAACTTCCAGGATGTTTTTTTTTATGAGGAGGGGGCAGAAAAGGGCTAAACACATTTTGTCTCAAATCTCCAAAAGTTTTGGTACCCTAAGCCCCTATGAGATTCGAATCTATTCACAGTAAAGTATAAACGTAAATCGAGAGACACTATATTTACTGATGTTAAAAGAATAAGGTATACAAATATCGCAAGAATGGCGTGGGAGAACGAGTTAGGACTTTTAGAAGATGTTACGGGGTAAGTAGACCTCAAATTGTGACTTGGGGGAGGGGCAGTGGTAAATCAAACGACACTATGTGTATTCACGCTACCAAAATACCCTATCTGTAATATATTCAGGATGACTAGTGGGGTGTAGTTCAAAATTGGGCAAGAAGATAGGGGGAGCAAGAGGACTTCAAATTTTGTGTTGGGAGGAGCGAATAAAACTTTTAACTCTGACCAATCTAAACATTTCTGCACTAGAAGCCCTCGTGGGAATTTAGAATTTTTTATGTCTATGGAGTGAGGTAATTCCACAATGGGGTACGAAGATATCAAAATAGCTTATTTACAATATGTCTGGAATGGCTCGCGGTGTTAAAATTAAATTTTCACGGGGTGTCAGAAGGGTCAAGTAGCCCAGAACTTAGATTTGGGGGAAGGAAAAAAGGGGAGGCTTATGAATGTCTAATCTATGATCCACCTAAACATTTTTGTACTATAGCCCTCTATGGGATCTATAATCTATTCCAAGGTTAAGAAGCAGGGTAGACCAAAAACATTATGTGTTAACAGGTGATAAAAACTAGGTATCTGCAATATCCCGGTAACGGCTTTGGGGATCCTCCTGAGATTTTCATGGAATGTTTAGGAGGGGTAATGAACCTCAATTCTCGACTTATCGGAGGTGGGAGAGGAGAAGGGTCTATTGATTAGGTGCCTAATCGGTTTAAAATTTGCGTGACTCTGAGCCCCAGGTTCGACTAGAATCTATCCTTGGTAACGTAACGATGTGGAACGAAACGAATCTGTTCCCTCTGAAGTAGCTACGCAGAACAAAAGAAACGTTTATGCACCCAGGATATCAAAATAGCGTATCTACATTAGCTTAGGAATAGCTTGGGGGATTGAGTTGAAAGTTTTCAGCGGATGTTAGGGACCAAGTTTGGGGATTTTACTGTTGATAAGAAACATGCATTACTTTGATTTCAGGTTCCTACAGAATGGGTCTTCGAACATATTTTGTCAAATAGGATTTATCCCCCCCCCCCTTCCCTCTGCATAGCCTGCATGTATGAATTAGATTAAACTAACTGACGAACTACTTAAGATTAAACTAATTGACTGTTGACGAACATTCAACAATACGTACGGGATACATATTAATTAAATGCTAAGACTAATCGGTTTATTGAAAAGCGGTTGGAAATATTTCTATTACCATGCTAAACAAATACGCACTTGCATCAGAACATGTTCGATTCTCATTTGTCCTTCGTAGCTAATCTGAATTGATAAGAAGAGCCTACATTTATCTACCTCTTTTCTTTTGTAAAATCCGAGTTCTTTCATTAGCTTGCATTCTAAACAAAGAACTTTCCAACAAATATACAAATTGTCTTTACAAAGGTCCGATCATGATAGGAAATGGAACGTGAAATATGAGACACCAGAAATTAGAAGAAGCCATTCGTTTCTAAACTTCAAAATCATGCGCGAACCGATAGCCACAATTATAACTTTGTTTTCGAATAGATGTTCATATTTGCCAATTTTAATCACCCTGATTTTTAGACCAGTCTGTACTTTGAGCATTATTCTTTTTTTTAACTTTTTGCTTGAATTGCACAACTAACGAAATAATAAATGGTGAAGGGAAGAAGATCAGTACACTTGAGCCAATCCAAAGAAGAAGAATAAAGAAGGAGAAACAAAGATAAAGATCGAGGAACATATCTTGTGTTTCAGGCGAAAGTCAATATTTCTGACTGGCTTCTGCTGTCCTACTTGAGTAGATAATTTTACAACTAAATACCGTGCTTCGTCCGAACTTTGATCATAAACCAGGAAAAGTTTCAGTTTGACTGAAAGCAAATCTTGACTCGGTGTGACCACTATTATTTTATCTGGTTTATTTCCAGTTTTCTCTAAAAAAAAATAACACCCGAGCGCTAGCGCATTTACTGTTACTAATTAAAAAAAGAAGTGTCTGAAAAAGAGCTTTTTCAAAGAAAAGCAAAGGCCGTTTTAAAATAAAGCTCAGCATATACAAATACCTATTAAAATCCAATTTCAAAACGACCAGAAATTTCTATCAAAGAATAAATAAAACCCAAAACGATTTATTTCTTATTTAATTTCTGTTCATGTTGGGTTTAGTTTATTCTTTAATAGTAATTTCTGGTCATTTTGAGTTTGAATTTTAACAGGTATCTGTATCTGTTGATCTTGAGTTTAAAATGACCATTACTTTTCTTTGAAAAACTGCTTTTTCAGTTTTTTAATTTAGTTTTTGTTCGTTTTTTGATTGCAAAAAATTCCAAGTTTTTAATATTCCTTATTTCAAAATCAAACTTTTTTTTCAACATCAAATGTTCATCAAAGTATCAAAACTACTATCAAAGATATGATATCAAAGTAAAAAAATAACAAAGTAAAGATAGCATCAAAGTAACAATAAGCAACTTGCGTAACTTTAAGCACTTGCACTGCAAATTGAAGTTGACAAGTAACTCGACGAATCCAAGTATTAAATTTAACAAAGAGTCAAATTAATAATATACAAGTTCCATGACTCAGAGCCATTTCCCCGGGGTTGGGGGCAGGGGTTCAACCCCAGAAGCATGGTTATTTGCCTTTTACAGTTTTTTGAACAAAATGGCAATCTCAAAATTTTGACCGGATGCCCTTTAAAAAAGTGAAGCATGGGCTAGTTGCTCATTGATCACTTTTGACCACAGTTTATAGAATTAGCAGTATGATCATTCCCTATCTCACCCATTATAAAAACCCGGACCGAGGTGCGAGTGCTCCAGAGAACGTTTTTGACGATATAAACATAAGCGCCATCAGATCTTTTCACGGGTAGACAAGTCAAGATTTCTCTCGGACGCGAAACTTGGCTTCAACGTTGGAACACTAATTTTGAAGAAACTAATTTTAAATTAATTTATTCCAATAAATACATGAAAATCGGTAATTAGTAGTGCAATGTTATTATTAGATGTTTATAGGAATTACAAGTAGGTTTCGAAGTCTCGAGTTGGTTTCAAAGGCATTTTGAGAAAGTTTCTGCAAAAATACGTGTTCAAGGGTAATTGGACCGCTGATGGCAGATCAAATGAGAGGAGCTGTTTGTACGCGCCGATATAAATATATATATATATATATATATATATATATATATATATATATATATATATATATATATATATATATATATATATATATATATATATATATATATATATATATATATATATATATATATATATATATATATATATATATATATATATATATATATATATATAAATATTAGTTCAGATGTTTATAGGAATTACAAGTAGGTTTCGAAGTCTCGAGCTGGTTTTAAAGGCATTTTGAGAAAGTTTCTGTCAAAATACGTGTTCCAGGGTAATTGGACCGCTAACGGCAGATCAAATGAGAGGAGCTGTTTGTACGCACCGATATATATATATATATATATATATATATATATATATATATATATATATATATATATATATATATATATATATATATATATATATTGTATATGTATGTATATATATATATATATATATATATATATATATATATATATATATATATATATATATATATATATATATATATATATATGTATACTACGAAAACCTTACGAAAAAAAAAGGTTTTTTTTAAAGAAAAGTAAAGGCCATATTAAACTTAAGATCAGTAGAAATAAAATTTTCTGAAAATTCCCTAAGAATTTTACGAAAAACACTTCTTAACAGACGTTTGGTATTTTCTTGGATAGGGCTATTATGGCAACTTTTACCAAAGTAACCAATAATTAGAACCCAAGTCCTAAAATTGGTCTCAATCAGGAACCCTTATCGCTATCTAAATTCAAAAAGTGCAAAGATTTCCAAACAGAGGTGTTTATTGTTTAAAGTTCAGGAAAGGTCTGCCCATTTCATACGAAAACATTGATTGAAAACGAAAGTAGTCTTATCTAGAAAATAAATATCATAGAAAATAAACATCACGACGTGAAAAAAAATGATAAACCATCCAGTGGCGGATCCAGAGGGGGGGGCGCGGGGTGCCCCCCCATAGTAGTCTAAAGTAGTGTAATTTAGCTAATTAACGCAAGTTTGCATTAATTAAACTTGCTCCTAACGTAAGTTTGTCGGATCAACCTATTTTGCGCCCCCCCCCCTAAAAAAAATCCTGGATCCGCCCCTGAAACCATCACACCTATTCCACCATTTATTAGAAGAAGAAAAAATTCCTTACTTTCACAAATTTCATCAACCCCCCGCCTCCTTTTTTATAAAATCCTACATAGGCGGATCAGTTGAGTCCACTGTATGTAAATAATAGATTAAGTCATAATTTGTATATAAATTAAGTCATACCTGTGAGATGGGACACTTGCAAACCACTTGGGCTCACCAAGTTTTTTTCTGCTTAAGCAATACGAATAATGCACTTTGTAACCATTTCTCATTGATTGACGAAAACACACTAACCCGCTAATGCAGAAATAAGTGGGAGTATCTTTTTGTTCGCACCGAGAATGAAGACCAGAATTGATCTGCGATAAACTTACTGGATAATTCTATAAACTGTGCTTTTGACTCTTAAAAAAGAAATACAATTTTCAATTTCCGATCAAATGAGACCCCTCTAAAATTAATACGACCACCCCTTCCACAAAAACCTTATTATTCTATTAATAGGCAACTTACGTAAGTTACAATCCTTGCCCCGGGGGCTATGGAGGATTTCTCAGCCCCTACGTTATAGTAATTTGAATTTTGGACTATTTTGAACAAGATGGCTATTTCAAAATTTTGATAGGATACATTTGGGGGAACAGAAACAAGGGGGGGGGTAAATGCTACGGGGTGGGTGGGTTTTGCTGTGCACAACCTTCGTGTGGTGGCCCTGTTTTCAATAATCTTAATGCACAACTAAAAAAAACAAAAAACAATAAAACATCGAAACGTTATTGCCTTTATGACCTTTATTTCTCTATTGTCAAAAACTTAGTAACAGAAAAGGATTAATTTAAAAAAACTAAAATAACTTTACACAAGAGATAACCATTCACAAGCAGTATATAGAACTATCCTTCCATTTGCGCTGCAAATGGGAGGATATTAGGGGGTTGGGTTTATTGCTAAGGAGTGGGCGGGGCTGGTTGTGCACAACCTTCCCGTAGTGGCCCTGTTTTCACTGATCTTAATGCACAACTAAAAAAAAACACTAAACATCAAACCCTTATTGCCTTTATGACCTTTTGTTTTCCATTATGTGAAACTTAGTAACAGAAAAAATTAATTACAAAAAACTAAAATAACTTTACATAAGAGATAACCACTCACAAGCAGCAGGCTATATAGAGCTATCCTCCCATTTGCGCTGGAAATAAGAGAATATTAGGGAGTCGGATTTAATTCTAGGTTGTGTGTCATTTGAGTCCCCTGTAAAGTTTGTACGACCGCTTCTTCCACAAAAACCTTGTATGCCCCCCCCCCCGCAGCATGAGTTACAGCCCGTCCCCTGGGCTGTGGGGGTGGGGGGTTATGTTGACCCCCAAGATTTTATTATCTGGTCGTTGAACTATTCCAAACAAACTAGCAGTCACAGAATTTTGATCGGATTCATTTGGAAAAAAGGTGTTTTTGTGTTTAGGGGGGGGGGCGTAGATACCCTCCGATTCCTATTGACTCATAAAAATGTAACTAGAAATTTCAATTTCAAATCAAATGACCCACTTCCGAAGATTATACGACCTCCCCTTACATAAAAACCTTATATACCCCTGGAACATTACTTGTAACACTTGCCCCCAGACTCTGGGGGTTTGTGTCAACCGTGGAGTTTTTATTATCTGATGTTTGAGCTATTTTTAACAAAATGGCTGTCTCAAAATGTTTATCGGGTCGGTTTGGGGAAAAAGGACGTGGGGGGGGGGGGGCTAATTGCCCTTCGATCTCTGTTGAATCTTTAAAAGTGAGCTAGAACTTTTAATTTTCAATCAAATGAGCCCTCTCTGAAGTTTATACGAATATCCCTTCTATAAGGGCCATATATGTCCCCAGGGTTTAACTTATAATGCCTGTCCCCGGGCCCTGGGGGATTGTGTCGACCCCGGAGTTTTATTATCTGATGTTTGAACTATTTTTAACAAAATGGTCATTTCAAAATTTTTATCGAATGGGTTTGGAAAAAAAGTCGTGGGGGGAGGGGATAGTTGCCCTCTGATCTCTTTTAACTCTGAAAAAGTGCACTAGAACTTTTAATATCCAAACAAATGAGCCCTCTCTGAAGTTTCTACACGCATCACATCTATAAGAACCATATTTGCCCCCAGGGCATAACTTACAACGCCTACCCCCCGGGCCCTGGGGTTTTTGTCGACATCGGAGTTTTTGGTATCTGATTTTTTAACTATTTTTAAAAAAAATGGCTATCTTAAAATTTATTCAGATGGATTTGGGGAAAAAGGGCATGGGAGGGGGCTAGTTGCCCTGCAATCACTTTAGAATCTTAAAAACCCAACTAAAACTTTCAATTTCCAATCAAATGAGCCCTCTTTGAAGTTTTTACGAGCATCCTTTCCATAAGAGGCATATATACCCCCAGGGAATAACTTACAACGCCTGCCCCCAGGCCCTGGGGGGTTGTTTCGAAATATGAAATTTTGTTATCTGACCCTTGAACTATTTTTCACAAAATAGCTATCTTAAAATGTTTATCTGATGCATATGGGGAGAAAAAGGCCTTTAGGGGCAGGGGGTAGGGTAGGCTAGCTGCCCTCCGATCACTTTTGACTCTTAAAAAGGGAATTAAAACTTCCAATTCCCAATCAAATGGGCCCTCTTTGAAGTTTATACGAGCATCCCTTCTATAAGAACCATATATGCCCCAAGGGCATAACTTACAACGCCCGCCCCGGGGCCTGGGGGGTTGTGGCGACCCCGGACTCTTAAAAAGTGAAATATAACTTTTAATTTCCAATCAAATGAGCCTTCTCTGAAGTTTATACAAGCATCCCTTCCATAAGAGCCTTAAATGCCCCAAGGGCATAACTTACAACGCCTGCCCCAGGGCCCTGGGAGGTTGTGTCGATCCTGGCGTTTTTCTTATATGATCTTTGTACT
Source organism: Artemia sp. Qi Xiang Cuo (assembly GCF_049724085.1). Lineage (NCBI taxonomy): Eukaryota > Metazoa > Arthropoda > Branchiopoda > Anostraca > Artemiidae > Artemia > Artemia sp. Qi Xiang Cuo. The sequence continues at coordinate 38,587,787 of NC_142806.1, forward strand.
ATTTTTAACAAATTGCCCCCGGTCCCTGGGGGCTGTGTCGATACCGGAGTTTTTGTTATCAGACTTTCACTATTTTTTTTACCAAGATGTCTATCTCAAAATTTTATTTGATGTATTTGGGAAAAAGAGCGTGGGGGGGGGGTTTGTTGCCCTCCCATCTTTTTACTATATATTTGCCCCCAGGGCATAACTTACAACGCTTGCCCCCGAGCCCTGGGATGTTGTGTCAACCCTGGCGTTTTTCTTATATGATCTTTGTACTATTTTTAAAAAAATATCTATCTCAAAATTTTTATCTAAAGCATTTGGGGAAAAGAAGGCGTGAAGGGGGGTTAGTTGCCCTCCGATCTCTTTTGACTCTGAAAAAGTCAACTAGAACTTTTAATTTCCAATCAAAAGAGCCCTCTCTGAAGTTTATACGAGCATCCCTTCTATAAGAACCATAGTTGCCCCCAGGGCATAACTTTACAACACCTGCCCCCGGGCCCTGGGGTTGTGTCGACCCCGGAGTTTTTGTTATATGATCTTTGAACTATTCTTAACAAAGTGGCTACCTCAAAATTTTATCTGATATATTTGGGGAAAAAATGGCGTGGGAGAGGGAGTGGGTGCTAGATGCCCTTTGATCACTTTTGATTCTTAAAAAGAGAAATGGAACTTTCAATTTGCAATCAAATGTGCCCTCTCGGAAGTTCATACAAGCATCCCTTCCATAAGAACCTTATATACCCTAAAGACATGACTTACAACGCCTGCCCTAGGGCCCTGGGTAGTTGTGTCGTCATCGGATTTTTTTTATCTGATCTTTGAACTATTTTTAACAAAATTTCTATATCAAAATTTTTATTGGATACATTTGAGAAAAAAGGGCGTGGGGGAGGCTAGTTGCCCTCCAATCTCTTTTGACTCTGAAAAAGTGAACCAGACTTTTAATTTCCAATCAAATGAGCGCTCTCTGAAGTTTACCTCAAAATTTTTATCTGATGTATTTGGAGAAAAGAGGACGTGGGGGGGGGGGGGGATTTGTTGCCCTCTGATCTCTTTTGAATCTGAAATAGTGAACTAGAACTTTTAAATTCCAATCAGAAGACCCCTCTCTGAACCTTATACGAGCGTCCCTTCTATAAGAACCATATTTGCCCCCAGGGTATAACTTACAATGCCTGCCCCCGGGCCCTGGGAGGTTGTGGCGGCCCCGGACTCATAAAAAGTGAAATATAACTTTCAATTTCCAGTCAAATGAGCCTACTCTGAAGTTTATACAAGCATCCCTTCCACGAAAGCCTTAAATACCCCGAGGACATGACTTATAGTGTCTGCCTTAGGACCGTGGGTAATTGTATCGTCATTAGATTTTTTTTATCCTATCTTTGAACTATTTTTAACAAAATTTTTATAACGAAAATTTTTTTTGATTCATGTTGGGAAAAGACGGCGTGGGAGGGGGGGTTGTTGCCTTCCGATCACTTTTGACTCTTATAAAGTGAACTAGAACTTTCAATTCCCAAACAAATGAGCACTCTCTGAAGTTTATAAGGGCATCCCTTCCCTAAGAACCTTATATACCTCCAGGGCATAACTTACAACGCCTGCCCCCGGGCCCTAGTTGGTTGTGTCGACACTGGAGTTTTTGTTATATGATCTTTCAACTATTTTTAACAAAAAGGCTATCTCAAAATTTTTATTTGATATATTTGGGAAAAAGCGGTGTAGGGTAGGGGGGCTGGGGCTAGTTGCCCTCCAATCTCTTTTGACTCTGAAAAAGTGCACTAGAACTTTTAATATCCAGTGCTGGCTACCCTTTGATCAGATTTGACTCTTAAAAAGTGAAATAGAGCGTTCAATTTCCAATCAAATGAGCCCTCTCTGAAGTTTATAAGAGCATCCCTTCCATAAGAACCTTATATGCCCCCAGGGCATAACTTACAACGCCTGCCACAGAGCCCTGGGCAGTTGTGTCGTCATCAGTTTTGTTATCTGTCCTTTAAACTGTTTTTTTTTTAAATGTCGATCTCAAAATTTTTATCTCATGCATTTGGGTAAAAAAGGGCATTCGGGGGGGGGGGGGTAGTTGCCCTCCGATATCTTTTGACTCTTAAAAAGTGAACTAGAAATTTTAATTTCCAATCAAATGAGCCCTCTTTGAAGTTCATAGAAGCATCCCTTCTATAAGAACCATATTTGCCCCCAGGGCATAAGTTACAGCGCCTGCCCCCGGGCCCTAGTTGGTTGTGTCGATACCGGAGTTTTTGTTATATGATGTTTGAACTATTTTAACAAAATAACTATCTCAAATTTTTTATGAGATGTATCTGGTAAAAAAGGCTAAGGGGGGGGCTAGTTTCCCTCAGATCATTTTTGACTCTTAAAAAGGGCACTACAACTCCCGAGACCAGAGCACTTCGTATCGAAGGAGTTGTCGTAGAAACTTCGTAAAAGGCTCATTCGATTGGAAATTGGAGTTTCTTGTGCCCTTTTTAAAAGTCAAAAGTGATTGGAAGGCAACTAATACCCCTTCCACACCCAACATTTCCCCAAACACATCCAGTCAAAATTTTGAGAAAGCCATTTTGTTCAGCGTAGTTGATATCCAGATAGAAACTATGTTTTTTTTGGAAGAGACTCCCCCACAACCTTCAGGGCAAGGGTTTTAAGTTATGCCCTGGGGGCATATAAGAACGATGTTGGCACAATGTATTATTTATTATTTTTTTCCTTTTCACCAGGGAACTTCATATCGAAGAAGTTGTCGTAGAAACTTCGAAAAGGGCTCATTCAATTGGAAATTGGAGCAGCTTGTGACCTTTTTAATAGTCGAAAGTGATTGGAGGGCAACTAACTCCCCTATCACGCCCACAATTTCCCCAAACACATCCGTTCGACATTTTGAGAAGCTGTTTTGTTCAACGCAGTTGAAAATTCTGGAAATAAGGTTGACAATCCCCTCTCCTCCCACAGCCCTCACGGCAAGAGTTTTAAGTTATGCCCTGGGGGCATATAAGGTTTTTTATAGAAAGTTTTGTCGTAGAAACTTCAAAAAGGGCTCATTTGATTGGAAATTGAAATGGCTAGTGCCCGTTTTAATAGTTGGAAGTGATTGGAGGGCAACTAACACCCCTCTCACACCCACCATTTCCCCAAACACATCCAATCAAAATTTTGAGATTGCAATTTTGTTCAACGCAGTTGAAAGTTCTGGAAATTATACCTTTGAGAAGGAGACTCCCCCCACAGTCTTCAGGACAAGGGTTATAATTTATGCCCTAAGGGCATATAAGGCTTTTATTGAAATCTTTGTCGTAGAAACTTGAAACAGGGCTCATTCGATTGGAAATTCAAAGGGCTGGTGCCCTTTTTAATAGTCAAAAGTGATTTGAGGGCAACTATCTCTTACGCCCACCTTATCTCCAAACAGATTCAATCAAAATTTTTAGATAGCCAATTTATTCAAGGTAGTTTAAATTTTTGGAAATTAGGTCTTTGAGGATGACAACCCCCCCCCCCCCATAGCCCTCAGGGCAAGGGTTGAAAGTTATGCCCTAGGGGAATATAAGGTTTTAGTAGAAAGCGATGTTGTAGAAACTTCAAAAAGGGCTCATTCAATTGGAAATTGAAAGGGCTAGTGCCCTTTTTAATAGTCGAAAGTGATTGAAGGGCAACTAACCCCCTCTCACGCCCACCATTTCTCCAAACATCAAATCAAAATTTTGAGATAACCATTTTGTTTAACATAGTTGAAAGTTCCGGAAATTAGGTCTACAACCATCCTCACAGCCCTTAGGGTAAGAGTTGTAATTTATGCCCTGGGGGCATATAAGGTGTTTATAGAAAACGTTGTCGTAGAAACTCAAAAATGGCTCATTTGATTGGAAGTCGAAAGGCCCAGTTCCCTTTTTAATTGTCGAAAGTGATTGGAAGGCTTGACATTTTTCTTTTATAGTAAAGATCGAGAAGCAGTATCATTAAGATGCAAATATTTTCTTTAGGTTAGTTCAACATCTGTCACAACAAGCCCTGTTAGTTTCAACTTCACACACAAAACTGTCTCTAAGATATTGCTGTTACAGCCTTTTGACAACCTACATACAGACGGCATGTTGTGATTCAGTTCACCTCCCCCTCAAAACTCCTTGAAAAAATCACCTTCATTGCCTTAGGCATAGTTGTAATAGTGGTCAGAGTTGTAGCATTGATATTACTACTAGTAGTGTTAATAGTAATAGCGGTAGTATTAATAGCAGCAATAATATCACTATATTGCCTGTTGGTCAATAGAACATCCCTCTCATCAAGTCCTGGAAGTTTCAACTTAATACAATTAGCCATGGCTATGACATTGCTGATATGTCCTTTTGTTAACCTGTATGTTCATATACTTCTTGAAATTTTCATCTCAATGCTCTTAGCCTTACAAGTAGTTGCAATAGAAGTAATAGTAGTAGTAAATGTGGCAGTAACAGTAGTACTAACAGTAGTTAAATAAAAGTTCAAATAGGGATAAAATCCTTTTAATAGACAGTGTTTTTTATAACAGTGATAGAAATTCACAAAAATACCAGATATTTCGGTCACATATACAGTGACCGTCATCAGTAGTAAAACTAGTCAGTTTTCCTACTAATGACGGTCACTGTATATGTGACCGAAATATCTGGTATTTTTGTGAATTTCTATCACTGTTATAAAAAACACTGTCTATTAAAAGGATTTTATCCCTATTTGAACTTTTATTTATCGTCATGGAAAGGCAGTGTGGTCTCCGAAATTATCTATACTAACAGTAGTGTGCACATATTGCCTTTTGGTCAGATAATTTTCCCCTTGAATCATTCTCAGAAAGCATACCTTTCTCAATAACATATACTATATGTAAACAATGAACAAATTGCCTAACTTACATCCCTTGCCCCGAAGACTCTGGGGAGATTGACACCCCCTAAGACATAATTACTGGACCTTTCAACAATACCGAACAATATAGCTCTCTTAAAATTTTGATCGGATGTGTTTTGGGAATGATAAGATTGGAGGGGGACCGGTTGCCCTCCATTCACTTTTGACTCTTAAAAAGGGCACTAAAACGTCCAAATTCCAATCAAATGAGCCCCATCCGATCCGAAGTTTATACGACCGCCCGTCCCATAAGAACCTTAAATGCCCCGGGGCATAAATTACCGCCCTTGTTCCTGGGCTCTGCGGGGTTATATCCACAATATAGACATTATTACATGATTTTTGGACTATAATAACAAAATGGCTATCTCAGAATTTCAATTGAATTCGTTACGGGCAAAGAGGATGTCAAGGAGAGGGAGGGGGGCTAGTTGCTCCCCATCACTTTTGACTCTTGAAAGAGAACTACGTAGAACTATAGATTTCCAATCGGATGAGCCTCTTCTAAATTTCACACGCCCACCCCTTCCAGAAAAACCTTATATGCCCCTGGGGGCTTCTTCCGAACATTTTTTAAAGTGGAAAAACATCCTGGGCCTTGGCTATTCTACGTTTAACATCTTCACTGCACCCATCGTCTTTATTAACAATACTACCTAGATAAGTGAAGCTATCCGCTTGATCGATCTTCTCTTTACCCAACATCACCTTTTCGACTTCAGTTATTCACAGTATTAGCCATTTGGCCTTCCTAACGTTGAATTTCAAGCCTATTCTTGCACCCTGAACTAGCAAAACCTCTAAAAGTTCATTCATTTTGCTAAAAATTTTCATCTAGGATGCTTAAATCATCAGCATAATCTAAGTCTAAGAGAGTTTTACTTCCCCATTTGGTTCACGAGGAAGAGGCCGAAGGCCTCGGCCGAGTCCGTTGATTTTGAATTGAAGTTATCAAGTATTTTGCTGTAGGTTGCATCAAGACATGGCTAATTGTAGAAGGAGACAAGCCCAGACAGATAGTCCAAGTAATTGAGAGGCAAATGTTTAAATGGCTGGGGCACGGGTAAATGGCGGGAGTAATATCTATAAAACTGAATCTATAAAACATAATGTATAAAGCTAAAGACTAAAGACGTTTGATAACTCAATCACTTCTCAATTAGTTATCTAGGAGTGAAAATTGGGCCAATACATTGGTTTGACCAGTAATAGAAGAAAGCTATGGTGATAATATGAAAGAGACAGGGGAGTGCCTTCGGCCTCATATTTAGCCAAAGGGTTTCACCATTACCAGAGAAATTAGGGACTGAAATTATTTTCAGATAATGATTAACTCTTAGAAAGAAAAAGACGCCAACACTTTCTTTCCCTTGTGGGTGGTCTGGAGTTTGGAGCTTAATAAAGTGTGAACAATTTGACAAAATGAGGGATCCGGGTCACGAAACTGTGCTTCTGCAACAGCTATAACATCTATTTGGTTCAGTTTTGATAACAGCTCTAGTTTTGTAAGCTTGTCAAAATTCCGACTTTCAGCGTTAGTAACCAAAATTGCTTAAGTGGTCTAACAAAAATGAAGAACTACTTTTACCCCCCCTTCCCAGTGAACAGTCATGGAGGGGGGGGGGTTAATGGCAGTATTGTAAAGATTCTATAATGATTCTTAATAAAAAAATTGTGAGACCCATTATGATGTATCTGTTGTATACATAAAATAAGCAGAAAAGAATACCTCCTCTAATTGAAGAATGATTCACTCTCTCCTGAACACTACCAGTGTGTCTTATTTCAAGCATATCATCATCAGATGATACGGAGCCATTGTTGACCCTTAGTCGAGGCTCAGTCCCTCCAATGGGGAACCTATCTTCTTCCATAGCTGGCAACACCTGCTCCTGAAAGGAAATTGCAAATTAAAGAATTTGGTCTTAAGGACAAAGGCCATGAACTATAAACAACTAGTATTAAACAGAAACATGAACACAAGAATCTCACATATGCTTCACTACCACAGATTGCAATGAAAAAGAAATTATAAGGTTTAATAATAACGAGTATGTCATTTTTTCTTGTTTTCACTTTATATTACTCTTACTCTAATGACTTACAGGGTGTAGCAAAAAAAAAAACAAAAAAGTATGTGTTCTTTAGCTGCTTTAAAGTACCATGGACAGCGAAAATGAAATCTATAATGCTAACTCGTTAAGCGGAAACTGGCAAAACTATATATACAGTATCTTAAATATTGAACAATCATAATTTTAATCTTTAATGAAAAAAATCCTCCAGGTTCAGTTTTGGTAGTAGTCTGCACCAAAACACATAAAAAAAGTTGGTAACTAATCAGCAAAAAGCAGCTCAAATATATTGCACCCAAAATTGAAGCAGATGTAGCTTCCCTTTGAAGGTGTACTTGTCTTAGACTGTAGGTCAATTAGACTTGGTCAATAGACTGTTGGTATTGGAACTTTTACAAATGAAAAGCGTTGTCAAAATTAGCTAATTAGTTTCGTTGATTTATTTTCACTATTTGATGTAGCAACAACGACCAGAATGTGATAATGGCCAAAAGACTTCATAATTTTGAATCAACCAAAAGAAAAATCTTGTAAAATGGCGGTTTTTAGGTATAAATAGATCTAAGATGGGCCCAAGAGGCAAAACAATGTTTTGGTTTTGATGTCCTTGGCTCTTAAGTATACCATAAGGAAACAAGATACCATAAATATTATCTTGCAAGCCTCAGCATCGGCTGACAGTCTCAAAGAAATAGGGCCCTTTAGCAAATTTTCCCAGCACAACAGGGTGCTTCCGAAGCAAATTTGGGAAGAATTGATAGAGGGTCTCAAATGTGTCAACAGTTTGAAAAGCTAACGAGGGCTAGTAAAAACAAAGAAAAGATACAATATCTTACTAAATGATATACATTTTGTGTCAGCAAAGATTTTAAAATAGTTGGTTAGCACAACAGAAAACTTCCAAAGCTGTCAAATTATTCAAGGGCACTGCTGATATCTAATGTTTTCCAAGCAGGTATACTAGAATATTTATAGGGACTGCCCTTTCCTGAACTTTGAAAAGAAAATTATGCTCCATTCAATCAAAAAACAAACTTCACCCTCTTCAATGATGTATTTTTCATCAAATCTGAATATCTCTGTTGCTGGTACAAAACAGGAGAAGTTAAGTGGTTTTTCTATGATTTCCAGAAAAGTAAGTGTCAGCTTTTAGTTTTCTGTTCTTAATTCGGACCATTTATCTAACTAGTGAAAATTAGCACATAAGAGCATATGGCATACTTAGTGCACATACTTACTTAAGTTCTTCATTAGTTATGAGTGGTACTCTTTAGAGGGTCATGCCTTTGTCAACATTTTCATTAATGATGCTCCTTCATCATTGCACAGCTTTTAAACTTTATCTGCTGATGATTCCAAACTTATTGGGAGAACTGCTGATCAATTTGATGCAGATGTCTTTCTACATGACATCAACCAACTTAGCAACAGGGTTAACCAGTAACTGTTTTTCAGTGCATTCCAACATAAATTTTCCATTTGAGATTTCAAATCTTAAAATTTGGGTACAGTCTGAACAATCTACCACATCACAGATGGTCAGTAAAGAATAAAATTTGGGAGTTGTTGCTCATACTCAGCTAAAATTTTCCTTCTTCTTTCAGCTTCTTTAGCCAATCAAACATTGAAAAACGAAAGAACAATAATGAACTATCGTTACAAGGTTCTAACTTCTAACTACTCTCTACAAGGCTTTTATTAGACCCAAATTATAACTTTGGATTTATCAATGTTAAAAAAGAGAAAACATTTAAAACGGAATGTATTTTGTTGTCAGTATTTTGACAACCTATCTATCTATGTTATTTTGACAACCTGGATGCACTTAAACCTTTTTTAAAATTTAGTTCAACTGTAAGAGCAGGAGTAGTAATAATAGTAGGCCTGAAAGTTTCAACTTAATACCCACAGTATTCTTGAGATATTGCTGAGACGTCTTATTGACAACCAGTATGTACATAGTACCTTTTGATTTAGTTTTAAAGCAACATAAACTTTCTTTGAAAGTTTCTATTTTATACCCTAGTCCCACTAGGATATCTTCACAACCTGGATACACTTAAGCTATTTTGATTTAGTTCAATGGTAGCAGTAGTAGTAGTAAAAGTAGCAGCAAAAGCGGTAGTTTTACCCTAATACCAAGTTTCACCTTAGTGTCATTAGCCTCACTAGTTGCAGTAATCGTAGTAGTAGTAGCAGTGCGCAAATATCACATTTCACTTAGTTCAAAATCGGCCTCAGCATACCCTGAAATTTTCAGCTTAATAATCTATTCCTGGGATATTGCTGGTAAACCCTTTGGACAATCTGTACGCTCTTAGTGTGTTTTGATTTAGTTCGACATCCCTCTACAACATTCCCTTAACACCTCACCTTAATACCCTTAGCCTCAGTAATAGCGATCGTTGTAGTAGTCATAGTATTAGTAGCAGCATGCAAATAACACCTTTTGTTTTTTTTTCAACTTTCCCCTCAAGACATGCTGAAATATTCAACTTATTTCTGTGAACAGTTCCTGAGCCATTGCTGATACATCCTTTTGACAGCCTGCATGCACACAGTATGTTTTGATTTAGTTCAGCATCCCCCTAAATATTCAATGGAGTTTTCAACTTATTACCTTTAGCATTGGTAGCAATATTAGTAGCAATAATAAGAAACCTGAATGCATACAGTTTGATTTGATTTAGTTGAGCTTCCCCCTTAATATTCCCTGATATTTTCACCTTCATAACCCTTAGTTATAGCAGTAGTGACAGAAATAGCAGTGGGAGTATTACTACTATTGCTAGTGGGAGTATTTATGTCTGTCCTGTTTGGCATCCTGGCATCTCCATTGAATTGTTGGACAGAATAGAGGCAGTCCAAAAAAGGGCACCTAAGAATTATCTTTAATGAGGGTAGAGTGCCATATATTTCCCTTCTTTGGAGAGCCAATCTAGTTACCCTTAAGGAAAGGAGAGCAAAACTTCCTTACGTTTTGCTAACAATGCCCTTCACAAAACTTGAACAACTACCCTTTTCCCTAGTCAATATTAACCCCTTCAATCCCACCTCCCGCGTTCTGCTTCAATAAAGATACCCCTCCTTGCCCCAATAAAAGTTTTGACTGAAATATATAGAAATACTCTCACCACTGACATAGTTGACTTATTCAATCAGTGAATCTCCTCCCCCCCCCCCTATCTCCCTTTTCACCTTATATTTTTGGTGTTCATTTTGCAAGTTTCGATCTTTCTATATTTTTTTTTTGGTCGCATAACTAAATTGTTTTTGTTTTAATTATTTTGTTTAAATAATTAAAATTTAACAATAATTCAATAATTAATGTTAAACAAGTTTTCTTTGTTTTGACATTTTGCTGCATTGGCATTGGCCTTTTAATTTTTGAGTTTTTATTATTTTTGACATATTTACTTATTTGACATTGACCCTTTTAGAATTTTTTGTTGTTATTTGTTTTCGGTTTTCTTTGTTTTATTGACGCTAAAGTGCAAATTCAGCCCATTTGGGCTTGTGATAGCCGTTTTTCAGCAATAAATCTTATCTTACTACTACTAGTAGTAAATTAATAACAGTAGTAACTGTACTACAAGTAGTAGTAGTATGTTGCATTTTGGTCAACTGAACATCTCCCTCATCAAGCCTTATAAGCCGTTGCTACGATACTGCTGATATGACCTTTTGATAACCTGCATTCCCATAGTGTCTTTTAATTTAGATTGACTCCCCCCTCAAGATTTCTTAATTTTCATCTTAATACTTTTCAGCCTTAGCAATAGTTACAATAGAAGTATTAGTTACAATAGAAGTAGTATTTGCAACAGAAGTAGCAGTAGTATTGGAAATAGCATTTACATATTGACTTTTCGTCAATTGATCTTCCCCCAAATCATTCCCAGAAAGTTCCAACTTAATATCCTAACCAATTCCTGAAAAAAACCCTGTTGACAACCTGCATGCACATAGTTTCGAGGGGAGTTCAACTTTCCCCTCAATATTTTCTTAAACATTCACCCTCATAACCTTAGCCTTAGTACTACTAGTATTACATTAGTAGTAGTATTTGTAGTAGCAGTAGTAGTATGAATGTATTGTCTTTTGGTCAGTTTAACATCCCTCTCATTGTGTCCTGGAAGTTTCAGCTAGATACAACTGTTCTTACAATATTACTGATACAGCCTTTTGACAATCTGTATACACATAGTATGTTCTGTTTTGGTTTAACTTTCCCCTAAACATTTGCTCTAAGTTTCACCTCAATACCCTCTGCCTTAGTAGTATTAACTACAGAAGTAGTAGTTATAATAGCAGAAGAAGTAGCATGCAAAAATTGCCTTTTTAGTAAATTGATCATTCCCTGAAAGTTCCAACTTAATACCCTTAGTCATTCCTGAGTTACACAGTTTTGACAATCTGTATGCACATAATGCGTTTTGATTCAGTTTGACATGCCCCTTAATATTCTCTGAAAGCTTCACCTGAATGTCCTTGGTCTTTTAGAACAATAAAGGTCAAACATGGCCTCTTTCCTAATTTCAAATACTATATGTAAGCAATGGGAAAATTGAATAACTTACAGCCCTTGCCTCAAGGGCTCTGGGGGATTGACATCCCCAGAGACATAGTTTCTGGACCTTTCAACTATGCTGAACAAAATGGTCATCTCAAAATTTTTATTACATGTGTTTGGGGAATTGATAGGCTAAGGGGGGCTGGTTGCCCTCCAGTTACTATTGACTCTTAAAAAGAGTACTAGAACTTTCAATTTCCAATCAAATGAGCTCCTTCCAAAGTTTCTATAACAGTTCCTTCTAAACAAAGTGCATTGGTGAAAAAAGCAAAAATAAAAAATAATACAAACGATATATTGTGCCCATATTGCTCTTTATTTACACAGCAATAGCCTATTGCAATAGTTCTGCCTATGATAACAAATTAGTACAAAAAGGATTTTTAACCATTTACAAGGCAATCAGAAGAGAAATAAGTGATGATGACTGGAAGCCTTTATTTCAGGGGAATATAGATGATCAATCTAACAACTTTAAAAATCAGTTAATTGAGCAGCAAAAGAAACACACATCAGTTAAAATAATTTTGAAGCAAAAACATTACCTTACATGCCCCACAAATATGCAAAGAAAGAGACAGACAGAATAACTATTTGAAAAAGCAACTCCAAAACAGAAAAGAAGACGACTATGAGAAGTTTTCTAAGGCTCAGAACAAACTAAAAAATCTTACTAAACAAATTTCAAGTCCAAGCTTACTACTGACAGTAAAAGAAAACCAATGAAGTTTTGAAACTATGTATCCAGTCAGGATGATCAAAGAAGACCAATACAAGTAGATGTTTTGTAATCCTCAAATAAAGACAAAGTGAGGGACTCACAAAGCATAGTAGAACTTCTCATTGAACAATTTGAATCCATTTTTGCGATTGATTCCGACAGAACTTTGCCACCAAACCTGTATTATAAAATTGGAAGCTCAATATCAGTTATATTGGTTTCACTGCAAGCAGCAAAGAAACAACTTGAGGCCATGAATACCAATAAGTCTTCTGGTCCTAATAATATTCACCCAAAGTTGTTGAAATAACTAGCCAAAGAGATTGCTTTCCCTCTGTCATATTTTTTTTACAAAAGTCCCTTGAACTCAAAAAAATCCCTTCAGAATGGAAAGAAACACATTTAACACTAATTTTCAACTAGGGTGATTTTGAAAATTATCTCCTGGCCCATTTTCTTAATAATGATCTTTTATCTCCTAACCAGCAGGGTTTCCTGCCCAGAAAATTGGTTGAGACTAACCTTCTTGAGACATAAAACATTGTTGCCAGCCTTCTTGACAACAGTATCCCATTGGACTTGATTCTTCTAGATCTGACTAAGGACTTTGACAATGTCCTTCATAAATGGCTGAAATCAAAGTTTTCAGCAATGGGTATCCATACAGATGTTGTCAAACAGACAATGAATTTCCTCTCAAACTGTATGCAGCAAGTTTGACTCTTCAACTTTAATGGTGAGAAGATCTTCTCAAGTCCATGTGAGATGATCAGCGGTGTGCCATGAGTTACAGTACTGGGCTCTACTTTATTTCTAATTTACACAAATGACATGATAAAAAAAAAAAAAAAAAAGGAAACAAAACAACTCTTTATGCTGATTATTGAAAAAAATTTGGACCAGCAAACAGATTTAGTATGCAATCAGATTCATCCAGAATTCTATCATGGACTTCTGGAATTTAACATATCTAAGTGCAGTATCCTTCATTTTTGTGACAGTAATCCCTGTCACTCACACAACATGTTTCACTCCAAGTCAGACTCCTACATACTGCTGAAAACCAGTTTGGATGAAAGGGACCTAGGAGTTACCATTGTCAAGCAATTAAAATTCCATAAGCACTGGTAGCGTGTGGTATTAAAAGCTTAGGTATTTTTTTAAGACTGCACTGCCTTTCTATGATGCACAAATAACAGTTCCACTGGGAAAATCCTTTTATTTTACACTGAAACAACAAAAACATCTCTGTATATTTTGGTCATGTCTACAGTGGCTATCAACAGGAGAAAAAAACTTTAGCAGAAAAGTTTATTTGACTGATAATGGCTGATTTTTGTTGTTCAACAGTCAAATAAAAGGATTATTCCCTAATGAACTGTTATTTTTATGTATCAAGGGCTAATTCTAGTCTTGGTCTTCTTAAACATACTATTTTAAGCCAATCACAGAAAGCCTTTATAAGGCCCTAAAAAACAATTGTGAGACCTATCTTGGACTTGGGTGCTTGTCTTATCTCTCCCTCATACAATTGTGATACACAACTGACTGGAGGAGTTCAGAGCTATGCAACCAGGTATACAACTGGTGTCCAAAAACTACAATACAGAAAAAGACAAGAGAAATTGAAATTACCAACTCTAGCATTTGGGTGGTACTCTGATGAAATTCTGTTGACCCAAAAATATATTAGCCAGCCAAGTAATAGTGTTTTAAACCAAATATTTCAACCCAGGAAACAAGAGGAGATTCAAAAAGCTTTCTGAACAGATAGTAAATACCAGGATATGCCAAAAATTGTTTGCTGAATGAGTAATCAATGGTTGGAATGAACTCAGTGAAGATAAAGTAACTGTTCCAACTCTAGCATCATTCAAATCAAAGTTAAATGTAGAATGAAACTATAAACCATTGAAATATGAGTGGAATTCCCTAACTCATGACATAAATAATTGATTTTGGTAAATTTCTAGGTGGCACTATAATTCAGCTAGGATGAAAGTGAAAACATCATTTGATGCCCTTTTGTATGCTCTTTCATATTACAATAGTCACTTCTGTTGCAAATTGCATCTTAATCCCTTAAAGGGGTCCCAAAGGTATTTTATATGAATTATTAAAGAGGATAAAAAAACATCAAATGATGTTTTCACTTCCATCCTAGCTAAATTATATGACCCACTGCAAATTTACTATGAAATTTACCCTCCACCCACCATGAATTGGAATATACCCTGAATTGTTGATGGCAAAGTTTTGAATCGGCAAATTCAGCAATATTTTTGTTAACGGTATTTGAAAAACTTGAAACAGTAGGAAAACGGTTCGAATTGAAAATCAAGTATTTTGTAGGTTAGGTTATAACTTCTTTATGTGGTTACAAAAATGAAATGCCTTTGGGGCCTCATAATTCCTTATAAGTTACCACAATCCCCCCCCCCCAGTCAAAAGTGACCACCTTATCACTAAAGTCAATTTAGCCTTCCACAAGATAACAAACGATTACATCAAGAAGACTTACACCAACTATACAGCAATCAAAGGAGAATTGAGTGGCATGGACTGGGGTCTTTGCTTCAAGGGGGGGGGGGGGGTAGATCAACAATGGATCATTTTCCAAGAGGAACTTACAATGCTCCAGAAAAAGTACACATCCACCAAACTTGTGCCAAAGCCCAGGACACTCCCACACATAACTCCTCAGATATGTAGAGAACAAAACCAAAAAAGCTGATACTGGAACAAGTACCACAAAATTGGGAAAGATGATCACTACAAGAAGTTTGCAAAGGTTCAAAATAAACTACAAAATCTCACTAAACAACTCTATTCAAACTTCGAGTCCAAGCTTGCAGATGATAGCAAGAGAAACCCCAAAAGGTTCTGGAACTACACATCTAGCAAAGATCATGGTAGACATTCAATAAAGAAGCTGAAGAAATCTGATAGAACAGAAGTTACTGACCGGCCAGAAATTTTGGAGTTACTCAACAAGCAATTTGCTTCAGTGTTTACCAATGAATCTGATGGTCCTCTGCCCAACAGTCCAGCATACAGTGTATCAAGCCTTATGCCACCTATCAAGGTCTCTCCAGGGTCCATCACAAAGCAACTTGAAGTGCTAGATATTCACAAGTCAGCAGGGCTGGATAACATCCACCCAAGGCTCCTAAAAGAACTGGCTAATGAGATCTCAACTCCACTATGTCAAATATTAAGTCCCTCAACTCAAATACTGTGCCTTTGGAGTGGAAAAGCTCTCACATTACACTAATATTCAAGAAAGGTGACAAGACAAATGCAGAGAATTATTGGCCAATCAGCTTAACCTTGGTTGTAGGAAAAACCCTGGAGAGCATTGTGAACACGAAAATTCTGACACATCTTCTGTCCAACAGTATACTGGCACCAGACCAGCATGGCTTCCTTCCAGGAAAATCAGTGGAGACCATCTTACTTGAAACTTACAATATCATCACAGATCTTCTGGAGAGTACCTGTTGACCCTATTTTGCTTGACCTCACCAAAGCAAGGTGCCCCACAGACACCTTAGGGCCAAATTATTGGCAGTTGGCTTCCACACTGATATACTAGAATGAGTGATGAATTTCCTGACAGACCAAGAGCAGCATGTCCAACTTTACACCAATAATGATGATAAAGTATTCTCTGAACCATGTGATGTTGTCAGTAGAGTTCCTCAGGGTACCGTCCTAGGCCCCACCCTCTTCCTCATTTACATAAATGATATGACAAAGGAAACCACAAATAACATCACCTTTTACGCCAATGACTCCAAGATTTTGGGACCAGCCATTCAACAAAGCCTGCGATTAGACCTCCAGAGAATCCAGAAGTGGACCAGCAAATGGCTGCTCAAGTTCAACGTCAATAAATACAGTGTCCTCCATTTTGGCAATGACAATCCTCACCACCAGTCAAGAAAAACAAGACTTGGGAGTACTTGTTGATGAGCAACTGAAGTTCCATGGCCATTGGAAACAAGCAGTATTGAAAGCTAACTCAAGTCTAGGCCTGCTGAAATGCACTATCACCAGCTGCTCCTGTACTGTATTCCTGAGACTTTACAAGGCTATTGTTAGGCTGTTCTTGGATTTTGAAGCCTGTCTGACCTCCCCCTCTTATAAGAATTACACCAGAATAACTGAAGGAGTTCAAAGACATGCCACCAAATGCATCACTGGTCTGCAAAATATGCACTATGATAAGAGACTGAAGCATCTAAAACTACCAATGCTGGTCTTCAGACATTACAGATGTGATATGATGCTGACCTACAAATATAATAGTCAACTAAACAACACACTCCTCACAAAACATACAGGTAAACACAACACTAGAGGACAATTGCAGAAACTAGCAATGCAAAGAGTGAAGACCAGAATGTGCCAAAACTTTTTTACTGAGCATATTTCCAACAACTAGAACAACCTTCAAGATGAAACCATGACTGCACCCACTAGTGCCTCCTTTAAGTCAAAACTTGACAAAGAATGGAACAACAAGCCATGAAAATATAAGTGGGACAGTCCGTCCCTCTCAGCTGCCAACTAATGCAACATCACTGGGCTCATAACACAATGACATTTCAAATTACCTTCATTGACAAGGAGCAGAACAGATACAGCATGGACCTTATTTCACTCCAAAGTGCAAATTAAAATAATTTGCAATTTGCAGCAAAATAATGCCTAATGTTGGATCTGTTATTGAGATGGCAATTAAAGCACTTTAAACAAAATACAAAAAGAAGGTTATGACTTGTGACATGCCCAGTGACATAGAGTATCTTCTGACTAGGAGAGTGCTAGGATATATGCAATTTAAACTCACTTGGTAATGGTGATCACATATTGGTATAATCAAGGGGACCATTCTTCTGTGGTTTGGAGTGGTTTCTGATAGAGTATGCAAGTTGGTTGGTTATAACCATCAGCAGTTCAGCATCCTAGCCTAAATTCTTTATGTATATGCTTAAATATTAATCAATATTTATGAGACACTTATGACAGGCTGCTCTAGTCGTATCTTGAAGATTTGGCTTCCCATTCCTTGTTGAGTCTCCTTTTGAAAACTTTGGCTGATGTTGAAGACATGGTATTCTCACTTAAACAGTTCCAATCATTGATGACCCTTTGGCTAAAAAGGTCCTGTAATTAACTCTGGGCTTATGAAGCTGTTTGGAGAGACCACATGTAAGCCTTTCTTTAGGTAACTGAGTAAAGAGCTTATTTAGGGGTTGGTCAACGTGTTTACATGCAAGTAGCATGTCACTGCACCTGCACTGGAAGGTCAAAGAAGGGAGTTTTAGGGTAGATAGCCTTTCACTACAAGGTTTCTTGCCAAGTCTAGACATGCACTAGGTAGCCCTCCTTTGCACACCCTTAATCTGCTGTATATCATTTTTGCAAAAAGACCCAGCAAGGCAGATTCTGAAGTCAAGAACTGGTCTCACAATTGCCTTATATAGCTTCAGGAGGACTCCATTGATCAGCTAATAATTGTTCTTTTAATAAAACCAAGGCTTGAATTTGCTCTGGAAACAGATTGTGGAATTTTTGGAGGTTATCTATAGTGACTACCAGGTCTTTACTACTGGAGTAGATTGGGAAAGGAATAGAGGATGATGCATGGTTACCATTCATTGTATACTGATGCTAAGGATTATTCAGACCAAAATGAATAGTGACACACTTTGATATATTAAAAGAGAGAAACCAGAGAAAAAGTTTTGATCGTATTGATGATTTGTTGGGTACAACAAATAGTTTTGAATCATTGCTGTCAATGGTTAAGTAGTTTGCTGACTTCAGGTATTACATAATCCTAGGTAGCATGCTAGCGCTGCCTAAGTAAAGAACAATGTGGGCACAATGTGTTGTTTTTTTTTGGTTCTCCATACCCGGGCACTTCGTATTGAAGGAGTCATCATAGAAACTTCGAAAACGGCTCATTTGATTGGAAATTGGAGTGGCTAGTGCCCTTTTTAATAGTCGAAAGTGATTGGAGGGCAACTAGCCCCTTGATTTCCAGATAGAAAATATGTTTTTGAGGAGGACACTCCCCCACAACCCTCAGGGCAAGGGTTTTAAGTTATGCCCTGGGGGCATATAAGGTTTTTATTGAAGGCGTTGTCGTAGAAAATTCAAAACAGGCTCATTTGATTGGAAATTCAAAGGGCTAGTGCCCTTTTTAATAGTCAAAAGTGATTGGAGTGCAACTAGCCCCCCCTCCCCCACGTCCATCATTCCCTCAAATACATCCAATCAAAATTTTGAGATAGCCATTTTGTTCAGCATAGTTGATTTCCAGATAGAAAATATGTGTTTAAGGAGGACACTCCCCCACAACCATCAGGGCAAGGGTTTTAAGTTATGCCCTTGGGGCATATAAGGTTTTTATAGAAGGCGTTGTTGTAGAAACTTCAAAACAGGCTCATTTGATTGGAAATTCAAAGGTCTAGTACCCTTTTTAATATTCAAAAGTGATTGGAGGGCAACTAGCCCCCCCTCCCCACGCCCATCATTCACCCAAACGCATCCAATCAAAATTTTGAGATAGCCATTTTGTTTGGCATAGTTGATTTCCAGATAGAAAATATGTTTCTGAGGAGGACACTCCCCCACATCCCTCAGGTCAAGGGTTTTAAGTTATGCCCTGGGGGTATATAAGGTTTTTAAAGAAGGCGTTGTCATATAAACTTCAATAAAAGCTCATTTGACTGGAAATTCAAAGGGCTAGTGCCCTTTTTAATACTCTAAAGTGCTTGGAGGGCAAATAGCCCCCCCCCCACAAACACCCATCATTCCCCCAAACACATCCAATAAAAACTTTGAGATAGCCATTATGTTCATGGTAGTTAATTTCCAGATAGAAAACATATTTTTGAGGAGGACACTCCCCCACAACCCTCAGGGCAGGTATTATAAGTTATGCCCTGGGGGTATATAAGGTTTTTATTACAATCTTTGTTGTAGAAACTTAAAGAAGAGCTCATTTAACAGGAAATTCAAAAAGACAGTGCCCATTTTAATAGTCGAAAGTGATCTGAGGGCAACTAACCCCCCTCTCACGCCCACCTGTTCCCCAAACGCACCCAATCAAAATTTTTAGATAGCCATTTTATTCAACGTAGTGGAAAGTTTTGGAAATTAGGTCTGTAAGAATACCAACCCCCCCCCCCACAGTCCTCAGGGCAAGGGTTGCAAGTTATGCCCTGGGGGCATATAAAGTTTTTATTGAAAGCGTTGTCGTAGAAACTTCAAAATGGCTCATTCAATTGGAAATTGAAAGGGCTAGTGCCTTTTTTAATAGTTGAAAGTAATTGGATAGTGACTAACACCCCTCTCATTTCCACCATTTTCCCAAACACATCGAATTAAAATTTTGAGATATCCATTTTGTTCAACGTAGTTGAAAGTTCTGGAAATTTTGTCTTTTAGGATGATAACCCCCTCAGAGCCCCCAGTGCAAGGATTGTAAGTAATGCCCTGGGGGCATATAAAGTTTTTATTGAAAGCGTTGTCAAAAAAACTTCAAAAGGGCTCATTCGATTGGAAATTCAAAGGGCTAGTACCCTTTTCAATAGTCGAAAGTGATTGGAGGGCAACTAGCCCCCCCCCCCACGCCCATCATTCCCCCAAACACATCCAATCAAAATTTTAGAGATAGCGATTTTGTTCAGCGCAGTTGATTTCCATATAGAAAATATGTTTTTGAGGAGGACACTCCCCCACAGCCCTCAGGGCAAGGGTTTTAAGTTATGCCCTGGGGGTATGTAGGGTTTTTTATAGAAGGCGTTGTTGTAGAAACTTCAAAACAGGCTCATTCGATTGGAAATTCAAAGGGCTAGTACCCTTTTTAATATTCGAAAGTGATTGGAGGGCAACTAGCCCCCCCCACACCCTTCATTCCCCCAAACGCATCCAATAAAAATTTTGAGATAGCCATTTTGTTTGGCATAGTTGATTTCCAGATAGAAAATATGTTTCTGAGGAGGACACTCCCCCACATCCCTCAGGTCAAGGGTTTTAAGTTATGCCCTGGGGGAATATAAGGTTTTTAAAGAAAGCATTGTCATATAAACTTCAATAAAAGCTCATTTGACTGGAAATTCAAAGGGCTAGTGCCCTTTTTAATAGTCGAAAGTGATAGAAGGGCAACTAGCCCCCCCCCACCCATCAGTCCCCTAAACAAATCCACTAAACACTTTTAGAGATCTAGTTTGTTCAGGGTAGTTAATTTCCAGATATAAAACATTTTTGGGGAGGACGCTCCCCCACAACCCTCAGGGCCAGGATAATAAGTTATGCCCTGAGGGCATATAAGGTTTTTATAGCCCCCCCACACCTATCATTTCCCCAAACACATCCAATCAAAATTTTGAGATAACCATTTTGTTCAGCGAAGTTGATTTCCGTATAGAAAATATGTTTTGAGGAGGACACTCCCCCACAACCCTCAGGGCAAGGGTTTTAAGTTATGCCCTAGGGGCATATAAGGTTTTTTATTGAAGGCGTTGTTGTAGAAACTTCAAAACAGGCTCATTAATTTGGAAATTAAAAGGGCTAGCAACATTTTTAATAGTCGAAAGGGTTAGGCGGGCAACTAGCCCCCCCCCCCCCAAGCACCTCAATCCCCCAAGCACGTCCAAGCAAAATTTTGAGATAGCCATTTTGTTCAGCATAGTTGATTTCCAGAGAGAAAATATGTTTTTGAGGAGGACACTCCCCCACATCCCTCAGGGCAAGGGTATTAAGTTATGCCGTGGGGGTATATAAGGTTTTTAAAGAAGGCGTTGTAATAGAAACTTCAATAAAAGCCCATTCGGCTGAAAAATTCAAAGGGCTAGTGGCCTTTTTAATAGTTGAAAGTGATTGGAGGGCAACTAGACTCCCCCACACCAATCATTCCCCCAAACACATCCAATTAAAATTTTGAGATAGCCATTTTGTTCAGGGTAGTTGATTTCCAAATAAAAAATATATTTTTGAGGAGGACACTCCCCCACAACCCTCAGGGCAAGGATTATAAGTTATGCCATGGGGGTATATAAGGTTTTTATTGAAATCACTGTTGTAGAAACTTGAAAAGGGGCTCATTCGATTTGAAATTCAAAGGACTAGCACCCTTTTTAATAGTTGAAAGTGATTTGAGGGAAACTAACCCCCCTCTCACGCCCACCTTTTCCCCAAACACATCCAATCAAAATTTTGAGCCATTTTATTCAATGTAGTTGAAAGTTTTGGAAATTAGGTCTTTAAGGATGACAAACCCTCTCCTCCAAGTCCTCAGGGCAAGAGTTGTGAGTTATGCCCAAGGGGCATATAAAGTTTTTATTGAAAGCCTTGTCATAGAAACTTCAAACAGGCTCATTCAATTGGAAATTGAAAGGGCTAGTTCCTTTTTTAATAGTTGAAAGAGATTGGATAGTGATTAACACCCCTCTCATGCCCACCATTTTCCTGAACACATCAAATTAAAATTTTGAGATATCCATTTTGTTCAACACAGTTGAAAGTTCTGGAAATTTTGTCTTTTAGGATGATAACCCCCTCAGAGCCCTCACTGCAAAGGTTGTAAGTTATGCTTTGGGGGCATATAAAGTTTTTATTGAAAGCGTTGTCATAGAAACTTCAAAAGGGCTCATTCAATTTGAAATTGAAAGGGCTGGTGCCTTTTTTTTATAGTTGAAAGTGATTGGATAGTGACTAACACCCCTCTCACTCCCACCATTTTCCCAAACACATCCAATCAAAATTTTGAGTTCATTTTGTTCAATGTAGTTGAAAGTTCTGGAAATTAGGTCTTTGAGGATGATAACACCCTCAGAGCCCTAAGGGCAATGGTTGTAAGTTATGCCCTTGGGGCATATAAGGTTTATATAGAAAGTCGTTGTATATGATTTATACAATAGATTTTAGTCTTCCTCAAATCCATTTTTTTTTACAAGATATTCTACCTATTCATGAGGTAGAAACTTTGCAAGTCACTGGCTGGACAATGGTCTTCTTCATTATTCATCAAGAGAAGTAGAAATCTGGTAAAAACGAAATGACTATGGCATTTCAGAATCCTTGCAGAATAGTTGAAATATCTAAGAGCTACGTTTTTCTAACAAAATTAATATTATTTTTATTCCTCAAAAATTACTGTATACAAAACTTCAAATACAGTATTACCATATTCATCATTTATCTTTCAATATTAGTGCGTAAAAAAAAACTCATTCAGGCAAACTTCAGAAGTATATTAGAACTGCAGGATGTGGCTATAGTTATCATGAATTAAAATCAACTTATCCACTCTGTGTGGACTGAGGCCATTTCTTTTCTAAGTCACTATCAGGCCTACCACCAAAAACAGTCTTTCTGCAGTCAAACTAGTTGCAGGAATAGACAATAACTTGCTGGCAAGTGTGGCGACACAGGAAATTTCATTGCAATTGTGTCTTTGGAACAGAAGAACATTGCTGTCACCGTCGTCTTCGGTTTCTTCCTATGTCTTTAAAAGGATGAAGTATAGTGCCATTTTGTTCAGCATAGTTGATTTCCAGATAGAAAATATGTTTTTGAGGAGGACACTCCCCCACAACCCTCAGGGCAAGGGTCATAAGTTATGCCCTGGGGGCATATAAGGTTTTTATTGAAATCTTTGTCGTAGAAACTTGAAAAAGAGCTCATTCAATTGAAAATAGAAAGGATTGATTACCATTTTTAATAGTTGAAAGTGATTGGAGGGCAACTAATCCCCCTTCCAAGCCCACCCTACCAATTGCCCCATATGTTTTAAAACAAAAATTTGCCACAAGAGTAAAAAAAAATTCACTGTGTTAATGCTAAATCCCAATAAGGCATCTCAGCAGTATACCAAGAACGACTGAGGGTATTATGTTCAAACTTTTGGGGCTACTTCTGCTCTTGAAATTTAACCAAATCAAAATAGCGTAAGTGTATCCAACCTATCAAAGAAAGTAAACAGATTTTTTTGCAAATGATATCAAGTTTTCCTTTTCAAGTTGACTAAAAGAGGTATGAAACTAAGTTAAACACTACTATTTGTGTCCAGGTTTATGAAAGGGTATGTTGTTAAAAATTGCTGAAATTTTTCTCTAGCATACAAATAGCAGGCCAAACTATAAAGTGTTAAAAAACGAAAAGATTTAAAGTATTATTTTCTTTTTCCCTGAAAAGACAAAATAAGTTTTTCAAAGAAAAGTAAAGAACTCTATTAAACAAAAAATGAACAGAAATAAAATCAAATAATCTACCAAGCATGAAACTACCACAAATCAGCATCAATAAATAAATGAAACCCAAAACAAACAGAAATCACAATAAATAACTGAGTCAAACTCAAAATGAGCAGAAATTAACATATGTTGGGTGCAAAGCCCCTATGCCTTCCCAAGGTCAGAACAAAATTTGCACTTTACAGGAAAAAATATAAATATTTTTACTTTTATAACTTTAATAAATAAAATAATATTAACATCTTAATTACTAAATATCAGTATATGTATATTAAATTGACAATGCAAATTCATTTGTATTTTTTCAGTAAAGTGCACATTTTGTTCTGGCCTTGGGAAGGTGTAGGGGTTTTGTACCCAACTTAGGTTAATTTCTGCTTGTTTTGAGTTTGACTTGGTTATTTATTGTAATTTTTGTTCATTTTGTGTTTCATTTATTTATCAATGCTGATTTGTGGTAGTTTCATGCTTGGTAGATTATTTGATTTTTGTTCATTTTTTGTTTAATAGAGTTCTTTACTTTTCTTTGAAAAATTTATTTTGTGAAAAAAGTTTTTTTTAATTAATTAATATAAAAAAGAAACAATGTTGGTCAAGAACAGCTCCCTAGGGAACACCAATTAGCACTTTACAGGGCTACAAGTAGGTACACTTGCCATCTGTTGTGAAGAACTGTACAGTCTGAGATCTACCAGCCATGAACTCTATTAGCCAATCTACTGATTCTTGATTGATGGCTGCTGCTGTTTACTTAGAAGAAAGCCAATTGTGTGGGATCTTGCCAAACACTTTGGCTAGGTTTAAAATAATTTACATCAACAGGAAGGCATTTACTCAGTAACTGGGTAACCTGTTCATAAGTATCTATAAGGTTGGTTTCTATGGATTTTTCTAGGAGAAATCCATGCTACCTGTTGGAGATAATTTCACTACTAACAAGGTGTTGAAGAAGTGTATCATTAACAATCCTCTCAAGCACTTTTACAACAGTAGACATGAGGCTGATAGGTCTATAATTTTTTGCTTTGGATATATTCCCTTTTTTAAAGACAGGAGTGATATAGGCTAGTTCCTATTGGGAGGGGACTATCTTATGATCAAGGGAATGTTGAAAAAGTATAGCCAGTGCAGTAGCAATTTCATAAGCAGTTTCTTTTAGCAGATGGAGATGAATGTTGTCTGGATCAGTAGTCTTGCTGGTGTCTAGGCTTTTGAGTCATGTGTCAACCATTAATGCAGTAACTAGGCTATAATACAACTTTTTTGTTTCTGAATGCTGCTTTAGGTTGGGAGTGCGAACATTATCAGGTTCATTAGTGAAGACTAATGCAAATTGCTTATTTAGAAGATCAGCTGTACTTTGATCCAAATTATATATTCCCTATGGATTCTCTTTTCTTCAAATAAACTTGATGGCAAAGAAGCAATATTAGGCTAATGAGATCAAGAAACATAAAAATGCACAGAGAGTATGTAATTTGGGCTATATATTTCCCCATTAGGAAGGATTGCTAAGCAAAGTAAAGCACTCTTAGCAATTATATACATAAGTAGGCCATTTTAGAATGATATCAGATTAAAGTTCCCCTATTTTCCCATGTCAGCAATAGGCCTAGGCTAGCCTACCAGATTTTTCTTTCTGCAAAGATGCCCAACCAATATGTTACCAAAATGCTTATTTATTTTCCTGACTTGTATCACTTTTTGCAACCTACTAAGCCTAGGCCTATTTCTTATCATCAGTGCATTCATAGTGCCAATTGAGAAAAAACAAAGACCTTTAGTATTTAGACTAGGATTATACCTTGCATTTAGAGCAGAGCAAGGGCCCTACAATGTAGTTAAACTGGATTCAACTCTATAAATCTGGTAAAAATATGTTTCCTAGACCAACAAGTTAAGAACCAGAATTTTGTTATATTGTAGCCCAAGGTTTTGTTAAGAAAATGAGATATACTACACTGTTTAACTTCTCATTATTAGCAACTGCGTGCAATTAATTACTTTCTAGTGTGAAAATAATCTGACCTAGTCTAGACTATGATACAGGTAAAATTAGTCCAAATCTCGATAATTTTTTCTATCCTATTAGTCGAGACACAATCAGGGTTGCAATACAAATCCAAGAATTTCGAGGGAGTTCCATTTTCACGAGGTAGTACCGAAGATGCATGTTCCGTAGTTTCCACAGTTGTGACCGCAAAAGTGTCACAAAAGTATAATATCGATGCCTAGGTAAAGAGCCAATTAGGTACAACCTTTTTTTTCACCAAGGCACTTTGTGTAAAAGGAACAGGGCAAGATCGACTAAGTGCGGGGCCCGATCGGAATTTTTTTTCTATATATTAATTTTGTAAGTAAAATTCAAATCCAATATTATATATATATATATATATATATATATATATATATATATATATATATATATATATATATATATATATATATAATTACTACTACTACTACTACTGCTACTGCTACGACTTTTATTGTGACTACTACCAGGGCCGTATCCAGAGGAAGAGGGGGAATTATGACTCTTCAACAGAGAACTAGAACTTTTGATTTAAATTTGAATGAGCCTTCTCTGAAATCTGTATACCCCCCCCTTCCACAATAATCTTGTATGTTAACAATGGACAGCTTCCATAACTTTCTGCCTTGCCCTGGGGACTTTGGTGAGTTTTTTCAACCCCGGAGACATATCTATTTGATCTTTGGATTATTTTACACAAAACTACAATCTCACAATTTTGATCGGATGCATTAGGAAAAGATGTGGGGGTGGTTAGTTGCCATCCGATAATTTTTTACTCTTAAAAAGACGCTAGAGCTTCCGCTTTCCAATCGAATGATCTCCCTTAGAAGTTTTTACGACTACCCTTTCCATATGAAGTACCTCTGGAAAAAATAATAAATAAATAACAAAAAATTGAAGCTATTTAAGATGTATTTATTCATCTACATTTGCACCTTTATCTTTATGTTTGCTATGATTGTTAATTTTAATTTCTGTTTGTTTTGGGTTTCATTTATTATTTAATAGTAATTTTTCGTCGTTTTGAGTTTCAACTGTAATCGGAATTAATTTCAGCTGATCTTAGGTCTAATATGGCTCTATACTTTTCTTTGAAAATATTCTTTTTATGCAAGTTTTTTTACTTAATTTTTCTTTGTTTTTGTAGCCAAAATTTGTTATTGGTTTAGAAAATGAATACTTCTACAGTTTTTTCAAGTCAAAGACTTCAGCAACATTTATAAAACTTATAAGCTATAGACTTATAACTCACAACCCTTGCCCTCAGGCTTTTGGGGCTGTGGCATCCCCGGAGGTATTTTTATATGATCTTTGGACTACTTGTATTTGGAAAAAAATGGCTATTTTAAAATTTTGATCGGATGCATTTCGGGAAAAAAGGGCGGGAAGAGGGGATAGTTGCCCCCTGATTACTCTTGACTCTTAAAAGGGCACTAGAACTTCCAATTTCTAATTGAATGAGCCCCTGTCGAATTTTGTGCTACCTCTCATTCCATATGAAGTGCCTCTGAGAAAAAATAAAAAATAAATAATATAATATTGAAGCCATCTGGGCTTTACTATAGGCAACGCTATAATGTTTTCCTCTAAACTAGAGTATAGTTTGCATTTTGCTGAAAGCAAACTTCAAATGTTTTCCTTTATTTGAACTTTAATAACTCCAAAAATATTGAGGCTTTCGGGAACAAATATCAGTATAAATATTAAACTGTCAAATCACATTCACTTGTTTTTTTCAGTAATCTTGGCTGTGATAGAGATTTTTTTTCTTTTTTTCGATATTATGAGGTCATTATATTCTGGTCGTTAGAAGGCACGAGAGGTGTCAGCCCTGCTCCGCTGTGTTTCTGTTCATTTTGAGTTTAAGTCGGTTATTTGTTATAATTTCTTTTCGTTTTGGATTTCATTCATTTATTAATGTTGATTTAAGGCAGTTTTACCCTTAAAAAGCTATGTTGCTTTGTTTCTGCTCCTCTTCGGTTTCATGTGGCTCTTAACTTTTCTTTGAAAAATTTCTTTCGTACAAAACGTTTTATTTAAAATCAATTAAAAGAAATATCAATGCCCCAGTGGACATAGAAGATAAGAATAATAATATTAATCAGGCATATCTAGCCTAGGTTTCTGCTGGCTAGCCTTTTTAATATTTTGTCCACGGCTTTAGAACCTTACTTAGCCTATTCCTATGCCTATGCCTATACTAGCTTCCACGCTTTAAAGGCCCCAATGGTTCTCTCTGAACATTTTGCTAGTCTTTTACATAGCTCTATTAAGAGGCTGTAAATGAATGTTGTATCTGTAAATGAATAAACTTTTAGGGGAAGCGTTCTTAGGATGATCGTCCCAAACAGAAGTAGGACGTCAAGGCACTTTTCCAGCAGTCACGTCTCAGCTTATCAGCCCTAATATAAGAGGAATTAGCTGTCCCCCTCTATGCCTGCCTTGTTGGTTGAACAATAGGGGATACAGCACAAAGTAGGTGAATGCACTTGTAGAAAACAGTTGTCAACGCTACATTTGTTAAAAGACTGCAGAGACAACCATAGGTAACATCTGACCCACCCTATTACCCCTAATCTGGATGTGTTGTACTAGTTTCTATATGTTTGAGATCACCAGTATACAGCGGGTGTCATTTTTGGCCATGGGTCTTGTGCGTGGCTTATAAAATGATCAATAAAATGGTAGTAAAATACTTTTGCTGCCAAGAGTGGCAGGATATCTTCCTATTTGAAGACTAATTTTCACTTTTCCAGTGTACATAGCTGAAATTTAACACTCTGCTTAGCAGACAAACATGACTAAAGGCAACAATACCCGTTTGTCCTAATACAAATCTCGGAAAAAATCTAAAACCAGAGACTAGGTAAAAGAAAAATTAAAATAGAATGGCAAATCAGAAAGGACAAAATGGCTTTTGTTTATGCCTGTTTCATTACAGTTTTATTTTATTTTTTTGTTGAAAATTATTTTCCCAGTGCTAATATCTTGTACTCTAAAAGTTACTGACATCGTCAGTATTACAAAAAAAAATGATACGCTTGTTCTTATTTAATTATCTGTTTTGTTATATTTGAATGAAATAAAATCTATCTATCTATCTTCTTATCTCACTGATTTTCATACAAACTAACTTTCAAAGTAGTATGTTTTTATTTAAAATAAGACGCATAAAAAAGGTTAGCTGCATATTTCCAGTTTCAGTTCAGATCAAAAAGCAACTGGGAATAATCATCGAGTAAAACTCAAATTGAATATCTGCCAGAAAACACCGCTGAAGATTAAAACCGTTGGTCTCCCTTCACTTTTAAAGTCTCTTGTTGCAATGTCATTAAATCTACGCAAAAGGGGGAAAATGACACGCAATACTATCTGTAATCTCCTGATACGGCTGCCAAATGCTGTTTAGTTTTATCCACAGCCTTATGTTTTTGACCTTGAAGATATTGTCCAAGTAACTCGCATCGAAGGCAATACTTTACATTTTCCTATTTTCTGGACGAATAAAGCAGTAAAGAATAAAAAGTGGATTTGGTGTCATCACGTGTCTTTTATATTTTAGAATTTTTTTTTTGAGCTAATGGCCCAAAACACAGTGTCACTCGCATTGAATCTTTTAGCCAGAAATTAGCACTGAAGCATAGATTAAAGAAACGATCAGGCTAGTTTGCACAATTTCGAAAAATCATTTCTGCTTTTATAATTTTGCTAAATTTTGCAAGTTTTCTATTTTAATAGATTTGTTTCCTCTTTGACTAGATTTACAGATTGGACTTGCCTTTTTACTAGGAGCAGTAAAGTTTGACCAATCGTCTGCCGAAAGTGGGTTTGCCGAAATAACAGTTTTAGTCAAAGCTGAGTTACAAACGCTATCTCTTGAAAAAAAAAAATCTTTCGAATGGTATAATTGATATTGCTGTAAGACGTATGGAAGAACAAGAAGATAAGTTTGCAAGCCAAGATTACAACAATTACAACACAACGATTACA